>NC_142805.1:49580122-49819029 GCF_049724085.1 Artemia sp. Qi Xiang Cuo | reverse complement strand
AACATGCAATGACCCATACAAATGTTTTCTTTCTGGGAACCTCCCTATCCTCCAGATATACCATGTAGGACTATCTGCCATATTATATCGATTGATACGTTTGGAAACTATTAGATGCATCCTTTATTCTTTATCCTTGTTTGAAGTAACATATTTGTAATTAGAGGGCGTTATTAATTTGAATGATAAATCACAGTAACTACATAGCCGTCAAAAGCCAAAACGCTATCCTTGAAAAACACCGGTTTAAGTTAAATTCATCGTCTGCACTAATCCGTTCTGCTGTATCGATTGGTAAAATTAGCAAAGTTGCGAGAAATCTACTTTTTCTTTTGCCCTTGTTGGAAACATTATTTTCTTTCATTTCCTGTCAAGGAGGCACACTTGTGCCTCTATAAAGAGGCGACCCACCACAATGTTAAGCGATTTCAGGTCCTAGAGGTCGCAGAGAGACGGCGGTAATTGCATTTTGTAGCCCAAGCTCAAACTAAGAAACTTGCAAAATTTCATCCTCCTCCGACTTTATCTTCATGGGGTAAACTGGGCCGGAAGTGTGGACCCTCCCACCACAGCCCCCCTTTAAAGTTGTGCGATTGGGCTGAAATTTAGAGGTTAGGTTTTCCTCGGGCCCGGAAGCTTATCCGCAAAATTTCAGCTCAATCCGATCACTACTTCCCTGTTTTAAAAAAACCAAATATAGCCACTTAAATTCATCATCATCTTTTCTTTTTTTCTTAGCCACGCCTACAGGCCACAGTTGGCAACGGATCCGGTTGAATGAGGACTCATTCGAAGCAGAATTCGACCTGTTAGGGCCTTTTGATATTTTCAGACCGAAAAAATTATCCCCCGAATTTACATTTACGAAAAACCTTAGTTTTTTTCAAATAATACACATAAACAGGTTAGACATGCTTTTTTATGAAAATATCTGCGCGTCACTTTTCATAACAAAGCATGTCTAACCTGTTAAACCTTAGTTTTTTTCAAATAATACACATAAACAGGTTAGACATGCTTTGTTATGAAAATATCTGCGCGTCAATTTTCATAACAAAGCATGTCTAACCTGTTTATGTATTATTTGAAAAAATCGTTCTAAAGAGTTAAAGAGGCTGAGTTACAAGGTCAACCCTTAAAACGTACAGGGATAACGTGTCAGTTTGGACAGAGTTCTGACTGCAAATCCTGAAGACAAAGCTCCCAGAGAGAACACTTTGAGAAGACAATAGTCTTGAAGCTAAGTCAAGGAGGCACACTTGTGCCTCTATAAAGAGACGACCCACCACAATGTTAAGCGATTTCAGGTCCTAGAGGTTGCAGAGAGACGGCGGTAATCGCATTTTGTAGCCCAAGCTCAAACTAAGAAACTTGCAAAATTTCATCCTCCTCCGACTTTATCTTCATGGGGTAAACTGGGCCGGAAGTTTGGACCCTCCCACCACAGCCCCCTTTAACGTTGTCCGATTGGGCTGAAATTTAGAGGTTAAGCTTTCCTAGGGCCCGGGAGCTTATCCTCGAAATTTCAGCTCAATCCGATCACTCCTTCCCTGTTTTCAAAAAACCAAATATAGCCACTTAAAATTCATCATCCTTTCTTTTTTTTTCTTAGCCACGCATACAGGCCACAGTTGGCAACGGATCCGGTTGAATGAGGACTCATTCGAAGCAGAATTCGACCTGTTAGGGCCTTTTGATATTTTCAGACCGAAAAAATTATCCCCCGAATTTAAATTTACGAAAAACCTTAGTTTTTTTCAAATAATACAGATAAACAGGTTAGACATGCTTTGTTATGAAAATATCTGCGCGTCAATTTTCATAACAAAGCATGTCTAACCTGTTTATGTGTATTATTTGCAAAAAACTACGTTTTCTAAAGAGTTAAAGAGGCTGAGTTACAAGGTCAACCCTTAAAACGTACAGGGATTAGGAGGCACAGTTGGGGGGCTGTTAAAGAGGCTGAGTCACAAGTTCGAACCTTAAAACGTACAGGGATTAGGAGGCACCCTGTACGAGGTTTTTTGAGTATTCAGTAATTAAAACCCTTAACACAATAATGTTCAAGAGCGGGGAGTTTGGGGGGCGGCAGCCCCCCCACTTCAACTCCTGACACGATCAGCTAACAGTTAGTCAAGCAATAATAAGTAATAAACTGTACAAAAACGTGCAGAAATTATTTGAAAAAACTACGTTTTCTAAAGAGTTAAAGAGGCTGAGTTACAAGGTCGAACCTTAAAACGTACAGGGATTAGGAGGCATGAGTTGGGGCTGCCGCCCCCAAACCCCCGCTTTCGCAGCCTTTAAATAAAAAAAAAAAATTTAAACTGAAAGTAAGGAGCGACATTAAATCTTAAAACGAACAGAAATTATTCCGTATATGAAATAGGCTGTGCCCTCCTCAACGCCGCGCTCTTTACGCTAAGGTTTTTATTGTTTAAAAAAAGAGTTGTAAGAAAGTCAAACATTAGCGTAAAGAGCGAGGCGTTGAGGAGGGCACAGCCCCTTTCATATACTGAATAATTTCTGTTCGTTTTAAGTTTTAATGTCGCTCCTTACTTTCAGTTTAATTTTTTTTTTTTATTTAAAAGCTGCGAAAGCGGAGGGGTTTGGGGGCGGCCGCCCCCCAACAGTGCCTCCTAATCCCTGTACGTTTTAAGGTTCGACCTTGTAACTCAGCCTCTTTAACTCTTTAGAAAACGTAGTTTTTTTCAAATAATCAAACCACAAATCGGAAATCCTTACTTATCATGGGAGTGCGATAGGATTTGGGATGTTCGGATAGTCTCGCGACTTTCAATCACTTTAAGACAAATACTATGGTTAATGAAATCATTTTTAAGGTTTGAGCGGAGGACCCTTGGAAGAGAAATTCGAAATTGTCCAGTTCCATTGCCACTGGGGGCATGATGAAAGCTGTGGCTCTGAACACACTGTCGATGGAGAGGCCTTTCCAGCTGAGGTGAGCATACAGAAGATGAACCTTTCCTTTCATTTAAATGCAGGACACTTTACGGAGAAAGGCCAGTCGGTTTACTCCTCCCTACATATACCCATAAGGGTTAAATGTGCAAAATATATGTTTAAAGAGGGAAATTTTATTCATGCTTGGGCTTAAATAAGATTTTACTGTCATCTCAAGGAAAACTGACAAGAGCCTCCCTGAAAAATAATCGGGAAAAATAAATTAATAGAAAATAAGTTGCACCAATTCACCAATTCACATCTGTAAGTTCTGTTTCGATCTTTTTCTTCCTACAGTTAAAATTTGAGTCATTTTCACCATCCCCCCTAGATTTTGAAAAATGCCTTTTTGGGGCATTTTCGTTGAAAAACAGTTTTTTCATTGAAAATGAAACAAAATATTTTACCATCCCTTCCCTCCTAAATTTCATGAATTGATATCATTGCATTGAATTATCAATTCAAAAATAATATCATGTTCTTTACTGTTACCCCATGTTCAAAGTTGCGCGAAATTTTGCGCACAAAACCACCATTTGGCTGGGAATGCATTAATTGCTAATGTGTTCCATTATCTCATGAAATTTGTCCGATTTTTACATTAAATTTGGCATCCACAAATTTAGACTGGTCCCATAACTTGACTGTATAATTCGCAGCTGAAACAGGCAGGTTAAACTAAATGGATATTGAAAATTGATTGGACTGTATGAAACTTTTTAATTTTTTATTTCGAAGCTCATAAAGGTCACAAAAATAGGCCATTGATCATGATAGCATTGGATAAGAATGCCAGAAGAAGCAGTCGAACTTAAGATTCGGCTATAGAATTCTAACACACTTGTATGTAGGTCAAGAATTTCTGAAGAAACAATTTGATGTTTGCCCAGCGTCACAGACTATTTTTAGATCTAGTTTCACTTAGCGTCACAGTATATAATATATGGTGTTCTGGCTGAAGTCCAGTTATCTCCCATATAAGGAGCCCGTTATAGGAGTTGCGGTTATAGGGTCTCCACTACTGATAAGATCCACTGCCAGATTAAGCAGTCGAACTTAAGGTTAGGTTAGCTTAAACTACTTAAACTATAGCATATTCTCAAATCAATCAGTCCTTGTTTTGATCTGAGTGTGGAATGTAGATTTGCCAGGAGCAGGTTGATTCTGATAATAAAAGCTCTTACTGGTAAGTGAAAGATGGAGACACTGGTGAAATACCTTCAAGCTTCAATTCCATCCCTCCTAGATTTTAAATTTTTTCTTGAATTTTTATTCAAGTCAAATCTGCTTAAAATCAGATGCAAATAATAGCTCAGTGTTATTAAGCCCAATATTATTCCATTGACCAGCAATTTTAAGTCCGGTTTGCCACAAGCGGTATTCCAATAGAATATCATTTATGTCAACGTGATTGATGAAAATGCTGGTGAGGAAATGTCAAATTCGTTAATATCGAAATGCGTGTTTAAATCCACAAAGTCAAGCTAAAACTGTTGAGTAACTTGGCAGAAAGTAATATTTTAATCAAAACATAGCTGCAATGTTTTGTTGATTTTATGTAACAGTTCTTAGAACTCCACCGATACAAATTATGATGAAATATTATACACAAAATCGTTACGGAAAACTAATATGATCAAAACTAAATGTCGTGATGAGAACATATCGTCCAATATTTATAGCGATGAAGCAATTAACTAGGAAACTTAAATGAATGAATTTACTGGGAATATTTCTGGAATACTGGGAAGTTTTATATTTATATGATCAGATCCAGCTGAATTACTATTCATATAATATAACAAGTTTCCAAGCTCGATCTGGCTATTACACCTTAAGAAGGAAGACGCACGCAGAGGCGTAGGCAAATGTGTTTCAAGGTCAGGGTCATCATACTCGCGTATAATTTATTTTGCAACTACCTGACCTATAGAACAGAAATAAAATTTGAACTCAATAGCCACACTTTTATAACTTGTAATCTTTTTAGAGAATAACTCCCTAGGCAATACTTTTGCTAAAGCAGCATTTTCATAACAGATTCCGGTACTTGTCAATTAGCTGGAACCCACGCGATATATTGCATACAGGAAGATGCTTAAGAAACTAGTCAAACGAGTTTCTTTCAATAGAGAATTGGATTGCAAGTATGGATCTTTTCCTAACTAACAAAAAATTTTCAAATAGGATGTTTTTTCAAGTAAAAGTAAAGAAGCGTATCAAACAGTTCGAGGTAACGAACTGTGAGTAAGGAGCGACTCAGCCCAATAGTAACTGAAAATATAAATAGATGTATCAAAAGAATTGGCTTATTATGCTGATTCCAAATGTTTAAGATACATCAAGTTTAGTGTTACCCATCAAAAGTTACGAGCCTCAGAAAATTTTCCTAATTTTTGAAATAGGGGGAAACACCCCCTAAAATTCAAGGAATCTTAATGAAAATTACACCATCAGATTCAGCGTACCAGAGAATCCTATTGTAGAGTATTTAACGTCTTATCTGCAAAAATGTGTGTTTTTTTTTTTTTTTTTTTTTTTTTTTACTACGGGTGATTGTATCGAAATAATGGTCCTAGAAGATTGGGAGGGGATGCATTCGAACGGAAATTAAAAGCTCTAGTGTTTTTTTTAAGAAACCAAAAAGATTGGACGGCAACTAGGTCCCCTCCTACGCCCACTTTTTCCTCAAAATTATCTGATCAAAATTTGAGATAGTCATTTTGTTCAGTATAGTTAAAAGATCAAGTAAATGTGTCTTTAGGTTTAAAATGACCCCTCACAGTCCGTGGGGAGAGGCCTGTAAGTTAGGAAATATGCTCATTTTTTACCTATAGTCTTTGTTATTGGGAAGTGTACAGAAATTTTTCTTTGGGGGGGGGGAGGGTTGTGCTTGGGGTGGATTTCAATAGGGATAATCTTCTTTAGGGAGGGAAATTTCTGGGGGGTAAATATTCAAGGGATGTACCTCTGGGGGGATTTGACAGATTTATTGTACGAAATTCTTTTGAATTGTCTTAGATTCTCTTTGGCAAATTTTTCATGCGGAGATGTTCCGGGGGAATTATCCAGGGGCTTTTTCCGCGTGTTATGCTTTCCAGGAAATAATTTCCACGAAAGGGGGCATTTCTGGAGTTATCAAGAAACCGATTAGAGATTAAAGTCTTATTCAAATGAAAGAATGCCAATTGCTCAGGCAAGCAATTTTACAAGGAGAGGAGATTCTCAGCAATGATGGAACTGTATGGAGGGAATTTGACGGCGGTGCACTTTACGCTGGACGAAATTTCGACGGAGGAGTTTTCCGTGAGGGGGGGATATCTCTTAGAGGGTGAGCAAGACTCACTGGCATTATTTGTAAAAATGAACAGAAATTATTCCATATATGAAGGATTGCCCCCTCCTCAATACATTACTCTTTACGCTAGTTTGACTGTTTGCCCCTATTTCTTATGAACGTCGACTGAAACACGCAGACCGTTTAATTAGAAAAAATTAATTTAAAAAACTTTCCGAAAAATAAGTTTTTCAAAGAATAGTAAAGGCCATTTTAGACTTAAGATCAGCAGATACAAATGCCTTTTAAAATCCAAACTCAAAACGACCAGAAATTACTTTTAAAGAATAAATGAAACCAAAAACGAACAGAAATTAAATAGACAATCATAGCAAAAACATACAAAAAGTAATAATATAAATGAATAAATAGATCTTAAAGCGAGTAATGCTTAGATGGAATATGAAAAGAAAGCTTAAAACGAAAAAGAAAATATTTTCCTATTGAAGTATAAATGAAACTTAAAAGGAACAGAAATTAAATAAACAATCAATGCGAACAAACATACAATAAATATTAATGTAAATTAATAAATAAATCTTAAAACGAGTGAAATTTAAATTGAATATGCAAATCAAGCTTGAAACGAACAAGAATCCCCATAAACAAGAATTTTTGGTATGGCCTCCTTCTCTCACTGTAAAAGTCTAATACCCATTGTGTCATTGGCACTTTACTGAAAACCAATTTTATGAAAGATTTTTTCTTTTGTACTTAATATTGAAAATAAACATTGAAATATAGTAACATTTTGAACTGATGAGCTTTGAGCAATTAATATCATTAATTGCTAATATACATCATGAATATTTGATAATATACATTAAATATTCAGTTTATTTTATTAGCTCTTTTTAAAGTTATTACAGACGAATAGAGTTTCCCTACAAAAAAGAATTTGTATACTTCCTTTGTTTCTAATCGTAAATAAAAACAAAAATCCTACTGCGTCATTGGTGCTTCACTGAAAGCGGAAAACATTAAAATATTTTCTTTTCCAGTTCTTACAGCAATGAATATAAAAATACAATTATAGTGAAATAAATTCTTGAACTGTTGGATCTTCCAACAATTAATATCATTATACATCAAATATTCAATTTGATGTTGTTTATACTTTCCAAGACTGTTCAAGACGCATATAGTTTTCAGTAAAGCGTCAATGACACAGTAGGTTTTAGACTTTTACAGTGAGAGAAGGAGGTCACACCCAAATTCTTGTTTTTGGTAATTTTTGTTCGTTTCAAGCTTGATTTGCATATTCAATTTAAGTTTCACTCGTTTTAAGATTTATTTATTAATTTACATTAATATCTATTGTATGTTTGTTCGCATTGATTGTTTATTTAATTTCTGTTCATTTTAAGTTTAATTTATGCTTCAATAGGAAACTATTTTTTTTTTCGTTTTAAGCTTGATATTCATATTTAATCTAAGCATTACTCGCTTTGAGATCTATTTATTCATTTATATTATCTAATTTTGAACAATTTCCAAAACACTGGCTATCTCAAAATTTGTAGCGGACGGGTTTGGGGAAAAAGAGCGTGGGGGGGAGCTAGTTTAACTCTCTTGACTCTTAAAAAGTGAACTAGAACTTTCAATTTTCAATCAAATGACCCCTCTATGAAGTTTATACAAGCATCCCTTTCATAAGAAGCATTCATGCCCTTAGTGCGTAATTTACAACCCCATTCCCTGGGCCCCGGGTGGTTTCTATTGACACCGGATTTTTTCTTATCCGACCTTTGAACCATTTTTAACAAGATGACTATGTCAAAATTTTCATCAGATGGGTTTTGAAAAAGAAGGTGTGGGAGGGGGGCTATCTGCCCTCAGATCTCTTTTGACTATTAAAAAGTCAGCTCAAACTTTCAATATCCAATCAAATGAGCCCTTTCTGGAGTTTATACAAGCATCCCTTTCATACGAACAATATATGCCCCAGGGCATAACTTACAACGCCTTCCCCCGAGCCCTGGGGGGTTGTGACGAAACTTGAGTTTTGTTATCTGACTTTTGAGAAACTTTTAACTTAATGGCTATCTCAAAATTTTTATTGGATGCATTTGGGGAAAAAGGGGCGTGGGGCGGCTAGTTACCCTCCAATCTCTTTTGACTCTAAAAAACTTAACTAGAACTTTCAACTTCCAATCAAATGAGCCATGTCTGAATTTTTACGAGCATCCCTTCAAAAAGAACCATATATTCCCCCAGGGCATAACTTACAACACCTGCCATCGGGCACTGGGCACTGTGTTGACCCCTGAGTCTTCGTTATATGGTCATTGAACTATTTAAAAAAAAGCTATCTCAAAGTTCTTATCGGATGGGTTTGAGGAAAAAAGGCGTAGAGGGGGGGGGATAGGCGCCCTTCAATCTCTTTTGACTCTTGAAAAGTGAACTATAACTTTCAATTTCCAATTAAATGATCCCTCTTTGATGTTAATACGAGCATCCCTTCCATAAGACCCATATATGCCCCCAGGGCATAACTCACAACGCCGGTCCCCAGTCCCTGGTGGGTTCTGTCGACACCAGAATTTTTGTTATACAATCTTTGAACTATTTTAACTAAATAGCTATCTTAAAATTTTTCTCGGGTGCATTTGGGAAAAAAGGGTTGAGTAGGGGGGGCTGGTTACCATCCAATATCTTTTGACGCTTAAAAAGTGAACTAGAACTTTCAATTTCCAATCAAATGAGCGCTCTCTGAAGTTAATACGAATATTCCTTCCATAAGAACCATATATGTCCCCAGGGCATAACTTATAACCCTTGCCCCTGAAGACTGTGGGGGGAGTGTCCTGTTCAAATATATAATTTCCAGAATTTTCAACTACATTGAACAAAATGGCTATATCAAAATTTTGATTGGATGTGTTTGGGGAAATGGTGAGATGGAAGGGTTGTCAGTTGCCTTAGAATCACTTTCCACTATTAAAAAGGGAACTAGCTATTTAAATTTCCCTTTTTGAAGTTTCTACGACAACGTTGTCTATACAAAACCTTATATGCCACGAGGGCATAACTACTTACAACCCTTGCCCTGACGGCTGGGGGGGAGTTGTCATCCTCAAAGACCTAATTTCCAGAACTTAAAACTACGTTTAATAAAATGGCTGTCTCGAAATTTTGATTGGATGTGTTTGGGGAAATGTTGGGCATGGGAGGGGGGTTATTTGCCCTCAAATCACTTTCGAATATTAAAAAGGGCACTAGCCCTTTGAATTTCCAATCGAATGAGCCTTTTTTGAAGTTTCTACGACAAGGCTATAAAAACCTTACATACCCCCAGGATATAACTTAAAACCCTTGCCTTCAGGGTTGTGGAGGAGTGTCCTCCTCAAAGACATATTTTCTATCTGGAAATCAACTACGCTGAAAAAAATGGCTATCTCAAAATTTTGATTGACTGTGTTTGGGGGAATGACGGGCGTAGGGGGGCTAGTTGCCCTCCAGTCACTTTCGACTATTGAAAAGGGCACTAGCCCTCTGAATTTCCAATCGAATGAGCCTTTTTTGAAGTTTTTATGACAACACCTTCAATAAAAACCTTATATGCCCCCAGGGCATAACGTAAAACCCTTGCCCTGAGGGCTGTGGGGGAGTGTCCTCCTCAAAAAGATATTTCTATCTGAAAATCAACTACGCTGAACAAAAAGGCTATCTCAAAATTTTTACTGAATGTGTTGGGGAAATGATGGGCGTGGGGGGGGGGGCTATTTGCCCTCCAATCACTTTTGAATATTAAAAAGGGCACTAGCCCTTTGAATTTCAATTCGAATGATTCTGTTTTGAAGTTTCTACGACAACGCCTTCTATGTTTATATGCCCCCAGGGCATAACTTAAAACCCTTGCCCCGAGGTTTGTGGGGGAGTGTCCTCCTCAAAAATATATTTTCTATCTGGAAATCAACTACGCTGAACAAAATGGGTATCTCAAAATTTTGAGTGGATGTGTTTGGGGGAATGATGGGCATGGGGGGCACTAGAACTCTCGATTTCCATTCGAATGAGCCCCCTTTGAAATTTCTAAGACGACCCCTTCCATATGAAGGGCCTCTGGGAAAAAATAATAATAATAATATGTAATAAAACATTGGAGCCGTATGGTCTTTACTATAGGCAACGCAATAGCGTTGCCTCTGATAGGAAGCTTTTTTAAAAGTGCTAACAGCTTTAGCGCAAAGGGCAAGGAATTGAGGGGGGGGGCAACCCTTCATATACGGAATAAATCTGTCAAAATTAATGTGCAAATTTTGTTTTAATTTTCCACGTACAGTCAAATTGTTTACGTACACGTACAGCCAAACGTTCAGAAATCATAGGCAGCGCATTAGCGCTGCCTAAGTAAAGAACGATGTTGGGACAATGTATTATTATTTTGTTTAGACCTGGGCACTTCGTATCGAAGGAGTTGTCGCAGAAACTTCGCAAAGGCTCATGCCATTGGAAATTGAAATGGCTGGTGCCCTTTCAAATAGTCAAAAGTGATGGGAGGGCAACTAACCCCCCTCCCACGCCCACCGTTTCACCAACCCATTCAATCAAAATTTTGAGACATCCATTTTGTTCAACGTAGATGGAAAGTCGGAAATTATGTCTTTGAGGACGACAGCCCCCCCCCCCTCCCAGAGCCCTTAGGGCAAGGGTTGAAGTTATGCCCTGGTTGCATTTAAGGTTTATATAGAAAGGGTGATCGCAGAAACTTCCAAAAGGGTTCATTCGATTGGAAATTAAAAGGGCTAGTGCCCTTTTTAATAGTCGAAAGTGATTGGAAGGCAACTAAACCCCTCTCACGCTCACGCCATTTCCACAAACACATTCAATCAAAATTTTGAGATAGCCATTCTTTTCAACGTAGTTCAAAGTTCTGGACATTAGGTCTTTGAGGATGACAACAGCCCTCAGGGCAAGGGTTGTAACTTATGGAAAGCGCCGTCGTTGAAACTTCAAAAAGGGTTCATTTGATTGGAAATTGAAAGGGCTAGTGCCCTTTTTAATAGTCGAAAGTGATTGGAGTTCGAATAACCCCTCTCTCACGCCCACCATTTCCCCAAACGCATCCAATTAAAATTTTGAGGTAGCCATTTTGTTCAACGTAGTTGAAAGGTCAAAAATGATGTCTTTGAGGTTGAAAAACATCCCACAGCCCCCAAGGCAAAGGTTATAAGTTATTTCCTGGGGGCATATAAGGTTTTTATAAAAAGCGTTGTCGTAAAAACTTCAAAAAGGGTCCATTCAATTGGGAATTGAGAGGGCTAGTGTCCTTAATAATAGTAAAAAGCGATCGGAGGACGAATACCCCTCCCCACCCATGCCCATCATTTTTTATAGAAAGGGTTGTCGTAAAAACTTCAAAAAGGGTTAATTCAATTGGTAATTGAGCGACCTAGTGTCCTTGCTATTAGTCAAAAGCGATCAGAGGACGAATACCGAGTAGGGGGGACGAATACCCCCACCCACGTCCATCATTTTCCCCAAACACTTCCGATCAACATTTTGATATAGCCATTTTTTTAACGTAGTTGAAGGGTCCAGAAATTATGTCTGTGATTATGACAGCCCTCTCCCACAGCCCTCAGGGCTGTTGTTGTAAGTTATGTCCTGGGGGCATATAAAGTTTTAATAGAAAACGTTGCCATAAAAACTTCAAAAAGGGCTCATTGGATTGGAAATTGAGAGGGCTATTGGCCTTTTTAATAGTAGAAAGTAATTGGATGGAGAATCCCCCCCTCCCACGCTCATCATTTCTCCAAACACTTTCGATAAACATTTTGATATGGCCATTTTTTTCAACATAGTTGAAAGTTCTGGAAATTATGTCTTTGTGGATGACACCCCCCCCCCCTTCATAGCTCTGAGGACAAGGATTTTAAGTTATGCCCTTGGGGCAAATAAGGTTTTTATAGAAAGTGTTGTCGCAGAAGCTTAAAAAAGGGCTCATTCGATTGGAAATTAAGAGGACCAGTGCCCTTTTTATTAGTCAAAAGTGATCAGAGGGCAAATGATCTCCCACACGCCCATCGTTTCCCCAAACACTTCCAATCAAATTTTGAGAAAGCCATTTTGTTCAAGGTATTTGAAAGGTATGAAAATGATGTCTCTGAGGATAACAAATCCCCCCAGCCCCCAGGGGAAAGGTTTTAAGTTATGCCCAGGGAAAATATAAGGTTTTTAAAAGAAAGTGGGGTCGTATAAACTTTTGAGAGGCTTCATTGGATTGGTAATCAGTCGCTCTAGTGCTCTTTTTAAGAGTCAAAGTGATTGGAGGGCGTCTACCCCCCACCACACACGTGTCGTATTGTCCCGAAATGCATCTAATAGAAATTTTGAGATAGCCATTTTATTCAAAATAGTCTAAATATCATATAACAAGGATTTTGGGGTTTAAATAAACCCCAATGATTAGGGGTAAGGATTGTAAGTTATGCCTATGGGGTATTAAAGGTTTTTCTGAAGGGATGGTTGTTTAACTTTAGAAGAGGCTCACTTGGTTGAAAATTGGAAGTTCTAGTTCCTTTTTAAGCTTCATATGTGATGGTGAAACACCATGTCCCCAAACACAACCAGTCAAAATTCTGAGATAGCCATTTTGTTTAACGTAGTTGAAAGGTCTAAAAATTATGTCTTTGAGGATGACAAACCCCCCATAGCCCCCAAAGCAAAGGTTATAAGTTATTTCCTAAGGGCATATAATGTTTTTATAGGAAGCGTTGTCGTAGAAATTTCAATAAGGGTTTATTCAATTGGGAATTGAGAGGGTTAGTGTCCTTATTAATATCGAAAGCGATCGGAGGGCGAATGCCTCCCCCCCCCCCACCACGCCCATCATTTTCCCCAAACACTTCCGATCAACATTCTGATATGGTCATTTTTTTGAACGTAGTTGAAGGGCGCAGAAATTATGTCTTTTATTATGACAACCTACCCCCCAAGCCCTCAGTGCTAAGGTTGTAAGTTATGCCCTGTGGACATATGAAGTTTTAAGAGAAAGCTTTGTCGTAAAAACTTCAAAAAGGACTCATTGGATTGTAAATTGAGAGGGCCATTACCCTTTTTAATAGTAGAAAGTAATCGGATGGAGAATCACTCCCCCCCCCTCAATCATTATTTCCCCAAACACTTTCGATCAACATTTTGATATGGCTATTTTGTTCAAATTAGTTGAGAGGTCTAGAAATTATGTCTTTGAGGATCACACCCCCCCCCCCATAGCCCTCAGGAAAAGGGTTGTAAGTTATGCCCAGGGGGAATATAAGGTTTTCATAGGTAGCGTGGTCATATAAACTTTTGAGGGGCCTCATTAGATTGGTAATCAGACGCTCCAGTACTCCTTTTAAGAGTCAAAATGATCATAGGGCATTTACCCCCTTCCCCACACACACATGTCGTATTGTCCCGAAATGCATCTAATAGAAATTTTGAGATAGCCTTTCTATTCAAAATAGTCGAAATATCATATAACTAGGCTTTTGGGGTTGAAAAAAACCCCAGAGATTGCAAGGGTTGTACGTTATGCCTAGGGGATATTTAAAGTTTTTCTGAAGGGATGGTTGTTTAGCTTTAGAAGAAGCTCATTTGGTTGAAAATTGGAAGTTCTAGTTCCTTTTTAAGCTTCAAAAGTGATGGTGGTGATTTATACCCCTCCCCTACAAACCCTCCGCCCCTTTCATCAAACGCATCTGATTGAAATTATTAAATATCGATTTTTTTCAAAATAGTCCAAAGAACATATAATAATGTATCTAGGATGACACAACCCCACAGCGCCCTGGGAATATAGTTTTATGTTATTTTATGAGGCTATATAAGGTTTTTATTGAATGTCCCGTCGCATAAACATCAAATGGGGTTTATTTGATTTGAAATTGGAATTTAAGAATGAAATTGGAAGGGGGGGGGGTAGCTGCGCCCTGATCACTTTGACTCTTAAAAAGGACATTAAAACTTATGGTTACCAATCCAATGAGTCCCCTTCAAAACATATACGACCACCCTTTTAATAAGAATCTTATACGCCCCAAGGGCACAACTTACAACCCTTTCCCTGAGAGCTGTATGGGTTTTGTCTTCCTCACAGATATAATTTCCAAAACCTTAAACTACGATAAATAAAATTATTATCACCAAATTTTTATTGAAGGTGTTAAGGCAAATGATGAGCGTGGAGGGGGGGGGTGTTTGCTCTCAGATAACTTTGACTCTTAAAAAGGGCACTAATTTGTACTTTACTGAACAAAAATTCGTTAAATGTTTTCACTTTTATAACTTTAAGAAATCAAAAATTAATTAAGATTTTAAGGAATAAATATCAGCATGTGTATATTAAACAAACAGTGCACATTTTTTTTAGTAAATTCATTTGGATTTTTTTCAGTAATGTACAAATTATATTCTGGCTTTTAGAAAGCATAGGAGTTTTGAACCCTACTAATGTTAATTTCTGCTCGTTTTGAGTTTGACTCAGTTATGTATTTTAAATTCTGTTTGTTTTTGGTTTCATGTATTTATTGATACTGATTTGCGGTAGTTGTATGCTTGGTAGATTTTGACTCATTTTTTTTTCATCTTTGGTTTAATGGAGTTCTTTACCTTTTTTTGAAAAACTTATTTGTGGAAAAAGTTTTTTTTAATTAATTAAATAAAAAAAACAAGTTTTTTTAAAACTGAAATTAAGGAGCGATATTAAAACTTAAAATGAACAGAATTTATTCCGTATATGAAAGGGGCTGTCCCCTCTTCAACGCCTCGCTCTTTACGCTGAAGTCTCTATTGTTTTAAAAAGTGGAATTGTGACAAAGAGTCATACTTTAGCGTAAAGAGTGATACGTTGAGGAGGGGATAGCCCCTATAATATACAGATTAATTTATGTTTGTTTTAAGTCTTAATGTCGCTCCTTACTTTCAGTTAAAAAAAACTTGTTTTTAACGAATAGAAATAAAGTTATTTAATAATCCAAACTCACAACGAACAGACATTACCATAAATGAATAAATAAAACTAAAAACGGAAAAAAAATTAAAATAAATAATCATATCAAGTATAAAGATAATAGATACTAATATAGATAACTAAATGAGTTCTAAAACGACAAGAAACAAAATAAATAATCAGGTCAAATTTAAGACGAACAAAACTGTCCCAAGAATGAGTAAACTACCTCCTTCTATACTTTTTAAAGGCCAGAGCGTCAGTTGGGTTTTACTGAAAACCAAACATATTTAAATATTTTCTCTATTACTTTAGGCAAATCACTTATAAAAAGATGGAACAAGATAGGACCTAAGACAGAGCCTTGAGGAACGCCATATGATATAGGAAAACAATTGGATCGAATTCGATTATCTAAAGACAACTTAAAATGTGTGCAAGAAGAGAAGAAATATTAGATGCTACTTGTTTGAAAATTCGATTAAAAAATCTAAAATCATCTGTAGTACAACTTGTTTTAAGTTTCAAAATAGTTTCTTTTACTTCCTGATGATTAATTTCGTGAAAAGAAAATAATTATCTAGAAGGAACAAAATCATCAAGATCATGAGGCTTTGGAATTGACTTTACACTAGATGCCAGCTTAGCTCCTGCAGTACTAAAATATTCACCAAAAGTATTCATAATTATTTTACGGTCTGAAATATTTCCCCCGCTAACTTCAAGACAATCAATACTACTACTTGAAAATTCGTTTGGTTGAATGTTTTGATTGATAAGGGTTTATGTCTTTCTCATGTCTGATTTACATTGATCAAACTTATCTTTATAATATTTACGTTCAGCAAACCTTATAATAGAATTCATTTCATTTCTATGTCAACAATAATCTAGAAACGAATCCTCTGTTTTTCTCTGATAAATATTGTTTATACTTTTTATTTGTAACTCTAATTGACGAAACAATACCATCAGAAATCTTTGGATCAAATTTCAGTGAATTATTCTTATGCGTAACTCGAGACGAAATGACCTGGCTTGTTAATCTTTATACAACACATAATCACATCAAACATAATCTTTATGTTTGGTTTTGTTTTTCATCTTGATTTCCTTTTGTTTTCGTTTTTATTTGTCCACTGATAGTAATTTCATGTTCATGTTAAGTTTGAATTATTATTAGAAATTATTCCTCTCTTCAAAAATGTTTTTTCTTCAAAAATGATTTCTAAAAATTGAGTTCAGTTCATTTTTAATTGACACAGCTTGTTACGTCTTATCTAGATTTTTATAGAAGTTTTTAGTTTTTCTGCCTAAAAAGTAGAATGTTGAATTATAATTTCAATTTTGGATAAATTTGAATAGTCAGTCAAAATTTTTGATTAGCTGCAATTTTGTGGAATAATCTTTTAGTTTTACTATAAAATTTGTGGTAGAAGCGGTGGAAGGTTATTGTTCGTATGAATTAAAACCCTGCTTAATTTTCTGTCTTCTGCAGGCCTGAAACCATCTATACTCTATCCTACACACACCCTTGAAGATTAATTCCCCTAGATCAACATTTTATTAAAAATGTCTTTTTTGGGTTATATTTTACTTTAATTTTTGTTTCTTTAATTCAATATCACAGGGTTGTTTATTAAAAAGACTTTTGAAAAAATTAAGACATAAATCAATACTACCAGATCTCTTTCCTTAATATATTGTCTTGATTAAGGTGTCGTCTTAATTGAGGATTTTTTTTGCTGGCTAGTTTAGCCCAGTGTACATGTCCAACCCAGTAAGTTGGTAACAGATTGGAGACTAAACGAATTTGGGCATTTTGTTTGGGTGTCACGAACCAAGGAATTGTTTTCTGCAGTCACTGTCTTCATTGAGACTCAATTTTCTTTATATAGACCCAGTTCATAGGGTTGATGCAAGCAATTTTGAAAATACTTTTATTTTTATTGAGGTCGAACTTTAAGGCCCCGATTTTGTGCGTCCTGAAGCTTTTTGTCTTTTAATCCGAAACGGTCAAAAATATTCATAGTCAAGAAATTGGACTGAACAAAAGTATTACTGATTGGAAAAAAGTTATGGATTCATTTACCGGGGAAGGATATTATATCATGTTTGTTCGGTGGACAGTCCTCAAAACTTATCTCGAGTTTTTAAGATTCAATTGCCAGTTCTTTTTAGACAAACCAGTATTAATGAGAGAAAAATGTTCTGCCACTCTTATATCTATGCCTAAAATTGCGCTTGAATTCTCGTAGCTCTTCCCAGATAGTCCCTAAAAGTCTTAAGTCGATTCCCCCAGTTCTTCCCGAGATATTACAGAACCCCAACTGTTCCAGAGATAATGCAAATAGCCGATTTTAATATCTTAGACACACATAGTTCCGCTATGTCTACACGGTAAAAAATCCGTTCGTACTTTTACGCTAAATTATGGTGCAACAAGTGGACCTTATGCTAAAAATGCGTAGTTTTACTAACGGACGCTAATTCAGCGTGTTTCAGTCAGAGGGTTAAAAATAAGGTATTCTAGCGTACATTGTGACTGATTTAACGTTATGGGCGGACCCACTTTATTCGTCACAGCCAATCCCTGCGATCCTGAAATTACAATTTTTCAACATAAAATAACCCTTTTCTGTTGCGAAACTACAGTCATTTAGCGTAATTTTTCGTTAGTTTGACGTGAGAGGCGTGGCCTTCCAGTTTCATTTCCACCTATCAAAGAACCCTCCGCGTCTTGATTTTTTGGTGTACAATTACGCTCCTTTAGTGTAAATGGATAATGATTAGCCGTTAGGGGTGGGGCAACCCACAAAAGTTTATATGGGAGGGGGGGGGTCTGCACGGTACTGTGTTGGGTCCTGACAAAAGGACTCTTTTTGGGGGATGGATATACCTGACTTGAAATTTTGAACTGCAGCTTTTGGAATTTGATTAATTACAAAATTAATATACTACAACTAATGTTGAAACCAGCATTATTGTTCAACAATTGCTAAAAATAATCTATAATATAACAGTTGTATTACAATTAAATCGTTTCCAATTGCAAACAGGTTGTCAAACGACTGGAAAACAGTAGTTTGACTGGTGTACCGCAATCGAATCCTAATGTATTGAACAAAAAAAAAAACAGCTTTTTCAACTGAAAGTAAGGAGCAACATTAAAACTTGAAACGAACCAACATTATTATCTATATGATGGGGTTCGCCCCTTAGTCAATACCTAGCTCTTTATGCTTGATTTCGAATTCCAAATCTTTAAGAATGACCCTTGAAGCACAAAGGCCGTTTAATTAAAATAGATAGCTCTTTTGAAAGTACTAAAACAAATTTTAGCGTAAAGAGCGAGGTATTGACTAGGGGGCAAACCTCCTCATATACGTAATAATTTCTGATCGTTTTAAGTTTTAATGTTGCTCCTTACTTTAAGTTGAAAAAACTTGTTTTTTTTAGCTTAATTTCTGGTCTTTTTTTAAGTAATGCTTGGAAATCCGGCGCTCCCTTCATCGAAATATCCCTTCCCCCATGAAATATCGTCCCCCGTCTTCCCCGTCCCCCGACCCCCCTGAGAAAAAAAACCCCCTGAAAACGTCGGTATACTTCCAAATAATAAATACTATATGTAAACAATGGGCTAAGTTCATAACTTGCAGCCCTCCCCTCAGGGGCTTTGGGGGATTAAGTCATCTTTAAAGACTTAATTATTAAATTTTCGACTATGCTGAACCAAATGGTTATTTCAAAATCTTGATCGGGTGACTGAGAAAAAAAAGCATGGGTGTTCTAGTTGCCCTCCAGTTTCTTAGTAGTTTAAAAAGGCACTAGAATTTTTAATTTCCGTTCGAATGAGCCCTCACGCGATACACTGTATTGATACGATCACCCTTGGAAAGAAAAAACAAACAAAAAAACAAAAACAAATAAAGACGCATCTGGGGTTGTTTTTTTTTTGGCGAAACATACAAAATTCCACATTTTTGCTGATAGAAGCTTAAAACCTCTAAAGAAGAGCTTTCTGATACGGTGATCTGATGGTATAATTTTATTAACATTTTAACACTTTAGGGGGGTTTCCCCCCTTTCTAGAAAATAAAGTGAACTTTTTCAGGCTCGTAACTTACATTTTTTAAATCAGCAAAAAAAACAATTATTTTGATGTTTTTATTGGTAGAAAAATTTAATATTCTTTAATTTCATTGACTTTTCTGCTGGGTCGCTCCTTACTTACAGTTCGTCACCACGAATTGTTTGTAAGGCTGGATTTAAACACAGATCCAGATTTCAGGGCAAAATATTCAAGTCAAATGGCAGTAGAAAAAAGTGTGAAAAGAGCTTGATCCATCGTACCATACAAAGCTTAAATTCAAAGGGAAACTTGCCAAGCGAAACCTCTACTATGTCCAGCGCAGTTGCTCCTGCCCAGTATACTAAAAACTGCATACGGAAACCAACTACATGACGAGAAAAAAGCATAAACAGTCTTGGCCTATCACTTTTGACTAATTGTTATCAACTTAAAAACACGACCATCAGACAAAACACTACGGAAAAAGACAAACGAATCCAATTATTTCTTTATGATTCAATATAAATATATAACTCAATATAATCAATATCAAAAATATTTGACTAAGAAATTACAATAAAAACAAGAAAAATTATTTTTAAGTTTGCTTAAAAATTCCCTGACTCTTGCTGGTAGGAGAGCTTTCTTCACTGGTTCTATCTTGGCAATATACCTGCAAAGATAGTTCATAAGGTTACTACAATCAGGAAGGGTTCTTCGTAACAATAAGTAATTATTCAGTGGGAGAATAATGTCAGTGTGTATAGCATTCATGTTAGGTCAAGCTATGAATAACAATATCTCCAGCAACGGCAGTAGCGAAGACAGGATGTTATTTTCGGAGGAAGACCTAGAATATAAGAGAGGGATGACTCCTTGGTTATATCAAGTAAAAGTGAATTAAAATTATTGTAGGCCAGGTTAGTTTTTAGCAAGATGGAGGTAGAACAGGTTGCAAAATTAGTCCAGCCGAGTCTAAGGAGGCCAGGAAATACAGACATAATAGACACAAAAAGATAGCTCAGTTTCTCTGAAGTTTTATGCAGGAGGCAAGAAGGAGTGGAGTGAGGGTTTTTATTTTAGCTGGGACTTACGAATGATTTATCCAAATTTTGGGGAGTTAAGGTCTTGTTACAAGCAAAGGATTGCATGCTTGAAGCAAAAGTTACAACTTGCAAAATTTGATGGAATCTAAAACTGATCAATAATATGTAAAAAAAAGCTTGCTTCTTTGCGAAAACAGTCAAACTTCGAAGGGGAAGCCCATCTTGTGGCTTTTAGTAGATTCAGAATTTAAGCTTTAAGTTTTAACGTAGTTTTAAGTTTTAATGTTGCTCCTTACTTTCAGTAAGAATAAAACTCGTTTTTCAGTTAACCCCTCATAAAACAAGTCAATGATACCTCAAAACGTTCCGTTTTCCTACATATTCAGGAAATACAAAGAATTTAATATTTTGCCAAAATTTACCATGAGATCAGCCACGTCGCACTTACCCTTAGTAGCTAAATGCAAGTTGATAGATTTTTCTGCTTAAGTCGCAAGTTCAATTAAATCATCCCAAAATATAATACAAACTTCCTGCAAATCAAGCATGGAACAGAAGAATTGACAAACAAAATATAAAGCATTCT
Organism: Artemia sp. Qi Xiang Cuo; assembly: GCF_049724085.1. NCBI lineage: Eukaryota > Metazoa > Arthropoda > Branchiopoda > Anostraca > Artemiidae > Artemia > Artemia sp. Qi Xiang Cuo. The sequence goes on along the minus strand of NC_142805.1, from coordinate 49,798,086 downwards.
TACTAATGATTTCCAGTCAAGTAATATTCTAAATAAAATAAAACAAAAAAATGTATCAAGGCTATTTACAAGTTAAGGCTATTTCACTTAAGAATTTATTTACCCTTTGAAAAGAGCTCCTCATAACACATGGCTGAAATAATCCTCTTCTGTTGCTGATATTCCAATAGCATGGACTTTACTGACAAAGAATCCATTTTGAATAAACACTCCCAGATAAGACCACAAACGATCTTGAACTATGCAAATATCAAACGAAGATGGGATAATTGTAAAATAGAGCGATGATGTCTTTGGGATGGAAACTCTGCTTACCGATATGTACATCTATTACACCTAGAAGAAGACAGCAGTTAGAGCAAGACGTAGATGGCACAGTAACCTTTCAAATTGATCAAGAAAGCATTGCTTCCCGAAACATCCAAAAGATTAAGGCGTTCTGAAATTCAAAGTAATTAACACAGAAAACCAGAAAAAAGAAAAAATTCCTATTGCAGAAGTAATCAATTTGAAAACGCAACCATCTCCTCCCATAAAAAGTCCAAGATGAGTTTAACAGGCAAAAAAGAGAAAGAATATTTCTGCTTTCTACATTCAAAACACCTTATCCTGAACTTGAAATTATGACTATGATGTGCTGCCACATGATTCAATGACCATGTCTCTCATTCTGCCTAAAATACAGGGTACTGGGGAAGAACAGCTCGCATATAATTTTTAAAGTCTTCCACCCATTCAAAACAAAGCTCTACACGACAGATAACACCTTCCACAAATGAGATCAGATGATACAGGATCAAGAACTAAATCAGGTGCTTCTCGAAAGTTCCAGCAAACAAGAGTGGAGCTCTCTTCAGCATCGCAGTAAAGATGCGCCAGCTCTTGATATAGCTTAGCGATTTCCTTGACAGAATGAGAAAGAACTGTCCGAGCGACCTAACCACATCCACTATTTCAGCAGCTTCTACAGCTGAGTTTGTCACATCACTCATCACATAAAGGCTTTTCTTATACACAACACCCTTGAAAATGAGGTCCTGGACTAAGCATGTGTCTTTCCCCAGCTTATGTGGAAACCGTGTCAAGTAGCAAGGGTTTGTCAGCTTTCAATTCTTAGAAACTCTATAGCTGATTTCTTGACACATTATATTTGAAAGAGATAGGTAATTCTGGTACTTCTGGTAACTCTTGGCCATTGTCTTGGTCAAATTTCTAGTTGAGGATGCACTTTTAGCAACATCTTTAAAATATCTATGTCTTGATTCGAACTGAAGAGTTGAATAGTGAATTAGTGGGCCCAGTGTTCGCACATACAAAGGAAAGTGACGCATTGTATGGTCCTTGAACCTATTTTCATCATCCTCAAGTATTTTTACTTTCAATTCAAGATACATTCTTATTATAAAACCTAAATTTGAAATAAGCATGTCTGTAAACCTTCGAATTAACACAAGTAATACAACTTTCCTTATCAGTAATATTAGGGACAACTTTCATTTTTGGACTTTCTTGCAAAGAAATGGTTAAGTATTAGAGGAAACTGGCAAGGGAATACAAAATTTTTAATTGTATTAACTTCAATTTCCTTGAAATCATTTGCGAAGGGAGGAGGCTTGTCCTTAGCATCTATATCCTTGTAGTCAAAGTTGGCAACACTAGCACTAAGCTCTGATTCTTTGAAAACACCATCAATACATCAAGCGCTGCAAACATTTTCCAGCATCCCACTTCATAACAGCTTCATACAAGTCATGGGCTATGCACACGAAAGTTGGGCAAGGCACTGAAATCAGAATTGAACTTCATGCCATTTACAGACTGCTTCCTAACATTTGGGTCTTGCAGCTTGTTTAAAGATTCATCATAGGATGCTTTAGTTCTAAGAGGAAACTGATTTTTCCAATAGTCTTTAGTTGCAGTTTTTCAAGAGAACATGCAGATTCTGCAGGAATTCTGCACATTTCGGTTGAAGTATTTCACGAACCCCCCAATAAAATTCGAGCCCAAGTTGTCTCCAGATATACAGAAAACTATAATTTGGAACCTTGCCCCATCAATCACAATGTCTTCAGTACAAAGAAACTCTAATTCATTCACAACCTTCTTGAAGACTTTTTCAGAACCAACGATCTTGAAGTTTGATGCCAGCACTAGCATAACTAACTGCACTAGATCTAGCCTTGCTCGAAGTCAAGAACTCTCATATAAAAAGCTAGAGTGCTGTACTTTCCTGATGTAGACTTTTTAAGTGGGTTTTTTATTTGTACCTCATCTTGGTAGAGCTGAAGAAATATCACATTTTCCTTCATGTCTGGATCAGAAGCATATAAAGAAGCAAAACGGTTACTACCATAGAAGTCTCTATATACACCTTTTGCTGAAGGATGATACCAATCCATCAGAAATCCAAGAAGTCCTCTATGTTTGAAAATATTCTCCAAGGTGGCTGCAACTGAAACTACTTAAATAAATCTTCTGTTTCCTTGCTTATCAATTCCGATAAAGACTTGCTCAGGTACCACAGTACCGCAACTTGTAAAATACTGGTCTCTCATGTACTGAGATCTCAGTGATCCAGTGGCAGGGTCTGTAACAAGCAGCAAAGAATCCTGCATATAATCACAGTCAATTTCATCACATAAATTCTCAAACAAATCTGGCTAAAAAATAGAAGAGATGCATTTAGCAACACGTTCTTCAAGTTCTTGTGCTACAATTTAACGAGACTCAGTGAAGAGAATCCTAAGGGTCTCAATAATAATGCTATCTATTGAGTTAGCTACATATTTCTCTGATTCTAATCGAAGGAGAAGCAAAGAAAGCCCATCTGCAAGTGCTTGCCTTCTAGGCTCCATATCACGGATACTCGAGTCCCCTGAGGATGTTTGTCTCGATCCTGATGTTTTATTTGTAGCTGCTTAACCAGCTCCCAGTATTTCATCTTGGTTCAAATCTAGCATTTCTGAGTCTAGTGGCTCAGAAGATTCATTTTCTTCAACACAATCTTTATCATGGTCAGGAGGAGTGTTCAGATTGTTTAAAGCAACATTATTTTCTTCAACACAATCTTTATTATGGTCAGGGGGAGTGCTCAGGTAGTTTAAAGCCTTATTATTTTTTAGTTCTCTGCAAATGTGAGACCGCAGGGAGCTCTGTCCTTGGAACTTCTTACTACAACCTCTAAAAGGACATGGTACTTCATCTGAGTCTTTTATATTGGAGTAGAGGTGGCTAAACAGCAGGTCTCTCCTCACAAACTCTGATTGACTGCAACTTATACTGCAGGGAAATCTGATTGCAGTCTCTATACGCACTAGTGTAATTGCAGCCTTTCCAGTTTCTGAGTGAGACTCTAGATGATTAGCAAATATGTTGTGCCAACTGAATGCCTGATAGCAGTTGGGTATGGCATGACGAGATGCCAACAGAATGGCATGCAGTTTAACATGAACTGTATATTCTCGCAGGCTGTGAAGTTCCAATGAACAAAATGAACAAACTAGGATTTGCCATGAAGTTCTGCAATTTGATTCCATCAAGATGATATTTGCAATGAAGTTTTACAATATACAAAACTGGAAAAGATAGCTTTATAAAATTCTAGGTGCGCACCCCCCCCCCCCTGTTCCATAGCGAATCACGTCCTTAATTTGTAGCTTGATATTCCTATCATGTTCTGTTGAGTAGAAACTTAAACATGAATGAAAAAGTAATAAAGCAAATAGAATAAATGCTTATATTTTTGCAGCAGATCATGGTTTGATAGTTTATGTTCATCAAGAGTATGACAAAATATTGTAATGCACATCCAAAATATTCCATACAACCATACAAACCATACAGAGCATGTTCTATGAATAAAGTGTTTCTGAAAGAAACATAGTTAGTTTATTTCTGTATGGTGACTTGTGGCCCAACCTGTTAAACTAAGCTAAAGCTCATTCTAAAAAAAAAAAAGTCAACAATGCAATGTATTTCAGCCATTTTCTTGGCAGGTAGGCTAAAACAGAAAGACAGAACAGCTCCCATTAGTACTGTAGAAGCCAAAACACCTTTCATATGTTTCAAATTTGACATACAGATGAAGGTGCAGAAAAAACTTTTAGTGAATAAGAATTTCTGAATTTTGACTCAACTACTAGAATACTTCTAATATACTAAACTATGTGAAAACTTTTGCAATTTCGTGGTTTAATGTGGGATGCAATGTGGAAATTCCAGAATTTTCTAATTTCCTGACTGGAGCTTCCAGGGGAAGTGGCTGATACGCTCAAATGGAGGATTGAATTCTGAATCACATGATTTTTTTTTAGAGAATAAAAATAAGACAATTCCATTATGTTACACTTCTCTGCGAAGATGAGGCGCCACCCGTAAAATATCGGATTCGATTATCAGAAAATTTAACATTGGAAGGAGCCGGGACCCGAAGGCCAACGCTCCTTTGTATATGACTTTTATCCCGTACCTCCTCTTGAAGCTAACGCAAAACTCAAATGTCACATAATTTGCTTAATTTATATTAGTACAATCCTACAATCTGTTTGAAGTCGTATAAATATATTATCTAATTACTATTTGACAACATGTATAAAAATGGAAAGAAACACGAAAATCTTTTTTATAGAATTTTTATGTATATTAATAGTGTATTATAAAAGTATTTTCTGATAAGAATCCCCTTTCCCTTTTGATTTCACAAATGGACGCCACTGTATAGAGAGTGGTCACTAGCGTTTCCCCCCCCCCCCCGGAAAATCCCCCCCGTTGAATATTATACCCCGCTGGGTATTTTCCAGGGAGGTGTAAACGCCTAGAATCACTGAGGGCATTGTTTAATTCTATTGGTAAAATGCTACTTTAGCTACTTTTGGCTATTTTGGAAAGGGCTTAAGCTAGAAAAAAGAAACTTTCAGGGATAGGGCTACAGGCTAAAGTATGTCCCGGGAAAGTATTTTGAAGTACCTACCTCCACTCTTTTTGCCTCTAGAGGCTCCTGAAATTTGCCTACATGAAAGGTAACAATTCCTGTTATTTGAGTAGAATTTTAAGCCGTATCAATGTTTTTTTTTAATTTAGGAATTATATTTATAAGTCTTCCAAAGCTTATAAATAAGGATTGAGCAAATTTCTGAAGCTGAAAAGAATTTCTTTGTACTTCATTTAAGCAGAAGACCTATTAAACAAGGTTTCGCTTTTATAACACACAGGTTTTTAAAGGTCATCAAAAGTTAGGACCCTCTAAAGGGAGGAGTGGAGGTAAATACTTCAAAACACCTTCCCGGTACATTCTTTAGCCTGTAGATGCATCCCTGAAACTTTCATTTTCCTAACCTTACCCCTTTCAAAGATAGCCAAAGAAGCTATAGTAGAAATTTACCATTCTATCTGCAAAGTTCATAAGACTTGTATAAAAGTAAAAAAAAAAATCAAAAGAACTTACCTTTCAGAAATAAGTCCACGACAACAATTGAAAGGTCTAATTTCAGGTAAATACAGCATCAGTTCTAAGGAAGAAGCAGGGGGTAGTGGGAGGTACAAACTGATATTAAATCCATTTTGATTTCTGGGAATATTTCTGGTCTACGCTGTTATTATAAAAGTAAAGAGCACCATTAAACACCAAAGCGAACAGAATTTATTCCGTATAGGAGGGGTACTGCCCCTTCCTTATCCCCACCTCCGCCTCATGGTCGTAGAAACTACGGAGGATATACATTCGATTGGAAATTGGGAGTTATAGTTTTTATTCTTATAATTCAAAAGTGATTGGAGACCAACCAGCCCCTTTCATAAACCTGTTTTTCATACACGGTCCTTTTGTTTCCTTTTCGGACATCTTGAGATACCTATTTCGTATTTTCTCTTTGGCTGCTCAATTTTGCGCGTGGAGGAATTTTATAGGGAGAGATTTTCCGCGGTTGGAATTTTTCGGGGGGATTTTCCGGGGCGCTGGTAAACGCCTAGACACCCCCAGAAGTTGGTGCCCTGTTGTTAAAGCGAGATTTCACTAGCACTCGGTTTGAGCTGCAAGTCTGCGGGGACCCAGAAAATTACACAAGCACTCTCAATCATTTTCTAGTTACAAAATGCTTCTTTTTCTTTTGTGCATAGTCATTAAATACCATCGGATGTGCCTCTCCTCTATTGGACTCTAAAGAAACTAGTAGAATTGTTCGTACAAACACTTCTTCTCAAGTCCTCATTCTTTAGGAACACCCAATAGTTGGTTTAAAAGATAAAATTGTATAAATATTCCAACTTAAATTACTTTCAGTATCCTTGCAAAGAATAAATTGTTACTTAGATAGACAATAATACAAAATAAGTAAGAAAGTAAGTGAATTGTGCCATATCCATCTTCTAATGTATCAGTTTGCCAACTCCCGTTATAATCCATCAGAGGTGGTAATGGCTGAGCACAACACCTTTTTCATACTTCTACTCCGTTCAACCCAAAAGGTACCAGCCTCTAATTGTTGGAGAATGCAGTAACTCTGTAAATGAAATAATAAAATATTTAGCGTTACAAGATTGAAAGACAGGAAAATCCTATAATTAATTTCCAACTACGAAATTAGAACGTTTTTAATTCTTTTTTAACGAAGAGAGAACAAAGATATTTTCAAAACCAGAAGGGGATTTTTTCGATTTTTTTTTTCATTAATACCAAAAATGGTATTTTCCAAGCATTCAACTTTAGAAGATTTCAAAATAATTTTAGATAGTGGGGGTCTGGTGACGTTAGGTGTTTCTCAAAACATCAGGTTCAAACTGAATTTCTAGAAAGTATGCGTTCCAGTGGCTCACCAAATAATGAGCACTCCAAAGTAATTCTTGAAGAATACAGTAACTTTGTAAAATAAATAATAAAGTACTCAGTGTTACGAAACCCAACTCCTGGTAACCCTATGATTCATTCTCAGTACGAAATTCAATCCCGTTAATTTTTTTCCTTCTCAGAATTGTTCCTGAGCGCTGTATTGCTTCTGGTGACAATTATCTTTTTCAAATCCAGACGTGACAAAATAAACAAGGCCGTCTACTGTTTAGTTTTGACTGTTTTTACCTTGTTCTAATCATTAAACCAGCCTTAAACGAAATAAAGTATATATGAAGATAATATTAGAATAAAACATATTAGGTTAAAATTGACACATGAGGTCAAAATTCCAGAGGAAGAGGGAGGTTGAAAGCCGAAAAAGGAACTCAGGGGTAATCAAGTTTTTTATATTTTTCAGTGGTGGTGTCTTGAACAAATTTCAGGGGGATTCTTAATGTACCCCTCTGTGTACATGCATGGTTTTAAACATATTTTATAATGATAATCTGTGAACATACTTCTAGCTTCACTTGGTACATCGAAATACGAAATATGAAACAATGGAAGAAGCTCTGAATTATGCAGATGGTTTGTCAGTCCTTGGAGTTTTTTTGACAGTAAGTTGTATTTATTCTTAGCAAAGAGGGTTATGTAAAATATGTTCAGCATCCATAAACCTAAGGCTAAGCCTAAAGATGCTAACTATAGATATCCTACTGAAACTTCATACAGTATTGACAACAGTTGACCTTCGTAGAGAACAACTTTAAGGGTAATAGTATAAGTAATGAGATGAAGTTTCTTCATAGCTTCAAGAATCTCGATTGCGCCGATGATGTTGATCCTCTCTTCTTCAGGGTTTTCTGTTACTATCCTGATCTTGAACATGATTGTTTTTCATAAACATGAGGCAAGCGATAAATTCAAAGTTTATAATCCGTTTCTGAAGGCCACTAGCTTGTGCCTTCGTCTTCGCATCAGTATTCTTTGTCTGTTTTGTTTCGTAAATGTCTGAAACTATTGCTTCAAACGGAGCAACTACTGCTTGCATGGTTTCAGCCCTAGAAGTTCACCAAGTCCATAATAAGTTTTGACATTAAGGCTGTTTTTAATCAAAGGGGGTTATTCTTTAAGTTTGGCAAAATGCTTTGTAGATGAAGAGAAGAACACGTATATGTCGTCAAGGATGTTGAAAAGCTCGACTATCAAAAGAGTTGAATCACACTATGTTCTATAATAATGTTTGGTCTTTGGGCTTGGCAGGGAATATAAGGCACGCGGCGATAAAGAAACTCAGATAATTCCATCTGGACTCCATTCTATTGACCAGACATTTAACTTGCATAGTCATAAGACTATGCATAGTGCAAAGCTAGTTTATCATAGTGCAAAGCTAGTTTATCTAGAAGAATTCCTCTGCTTGACAATGTTCCTAATATATTTTCTGTCATACCCTGCTCGGTTTTATCATCAGCCTCGCTAACATCTAATAGCCCCTTTCTGGGTGTCTCTTCCGAGCTGATATTGCGGTTACGGCCGCAAGCTTATCAGAAAGTGAAGCATTGGGTATCGCATCCGCCATCACAGAATAAAATTCAGAATCCAAGATTTTCCCAAGGATCTTCTCCCTGACTTCTACTTAAAGAAAGTCAATGAACTCGTTCTGAGGAATTTTGCGCAAATATGTAAATTTTTATGGTTTATATCAGATATCAACAGCTCCCAATTTGAACAAAATTGAACAAAATGAACAATTTGAACAAAATTGCCGTTTTGTTCTTCAGATCTCCTTAAGCCAATTCCCTGTCTCGCTAGGGTCCTTGCAACGTTCAAAAAATGTTCACTTTTTTTCTGTTTGTCTGTTCAGCTGTTACTTTCTACAAAACCTTAGTTCGGGTGCTTTTATCAAGTAGGAAATCCACATGACAATTGTTATTGACGAAGTGGCAAAAATAGAACAAAGCTGCTTTGTTTGACTCTGAAGAGAAATGACTTGCCAGTTTTCCTTTCTTCGCTTTTACTTTACTCTTCATTTGGTGCCATTACCGCAGACAGTCTTCCACCCAAGCTTTTTTGGATTGATCGGTCCTGAGACAACTAGAGAAAAGAAAACACACAAAGCATCTTTCTCGATATAGTATTCTAAGAAATGGTAATCCTCATACCATCCCGGATGAAAATGCCACTGTTTCATTTTTTTTCATATTGAAAGGTCAACTGGGAATACGCTCAGCTTTGGTTGATTAGGACCAGTTGATTAGTTGATTAGTAAGGTACTTCCTTTGGTTTTCACTACAGATTGGCTTCCTTATTCCTGGACCTTTGTGAACTATACTTTCAAAATCGTCATTGCAATTTTCGACAACAACTCCACTAATTGTTGAAATCTTAAGAATTTTTCAGTGCAATTGACTGTTAACTTTTTACATAGCTCAAACACAAAAGATGACGTAGATTGTATTTCTAACGGTAAATCTTTTACTTTCAACGTACAATTTTCTCAGACAGTCTTAACAATGTCATTGGAACCAGCAACTAATAATAGAATGTATTCCAGCTTAGTAACACATGTAAAAAATACCTTGTTGGGTCTTAGACTCCTTCTCATAATTTGTGTTGATCGATGGCGCGATATCAAAAATTATCGTAAAGAGCCGGAGGCTCACATTTGGAATATTTTCTTATCTAATTTTTGTTCGTTATAGCTTTCAGGAACAGTGAGTAGGGAAGAGTGAATGAGTTTGGTTTATGATGAAAGATTGTGTGACGCTGCTCAAGCCACAATAGTGGCTTAATAAAGCGTCACATGTTCTTACCATTTTCTGCGTTTGGTTGGTAAAGTTCTTTAAAAAATGTGGTAAGTGCTAGTTAAGTATGATGTAACTATTAGTTGAAAATAAAACCCATCTCTCAATCTCAAATATCTCAAATCTCAACGTTGCTCATTACTTTCGTCCCAGGCAAAAACTTATCTCCCGGATTGAATTAGGTATCCCAGTGTTTTCAAAAGTACTCCTGTTCTGGGAAAAAATTCTGGATACACAGCCAAATGCTTGCTTGTCCTTCTCAAGTATTGTAGCCGTCTCAACCTCGTGTTATATTCGAGTTTTTTTTTCACTGTCCTGTATTCACTTGCTTTGAAAGGGTCTTATGGACTCCTTTTCTTTGAATTTTAATTTCTTTTCCATTGTGCTTAGAAATTTTTGCCTTCTTTTCCACTTGTAGTCCAAGACCGTAACTCCATGCCCATAACCTCGTCTCCTGCTTTTGGTTTGTTCATATTATCTTGTCGGGCTTCAGTTGAATTTTCCCCGACTACTGAACTATCAAACAGAAATATATCATATGCGAACCCAAACATGTTTTTAAGGTGAATTGCTAAGCTACCAGTCCAGTCTCTTTAAACTTGGTTTAATTTAAACAACTCTGTTTAAGTCCAAAATTATTAAAAATAAGAATTAAACGATAAAATAAAACGACTCTGTGTTAAATTCGGGTTTTCAGTATCTATGGCTGAAGCTAAACAGTGCTAAAATCAATCATTTCTCTGCTAAGAACTCTGAAAATCCCAAGGTCTTTTCAGGAGAAGGAAAATACAACGTATACTGTCTCTAAGTGAATTGAGCGCCTGAGAACTGAATAAGCCCAAAATACACGATTTAAATGCCTCTACAAAAAGTAAGGCTACATCTGAACGCTCAGACAAAAACAAATAATGTGCGAACATAAGCGGGTTTTTAAAGCATCAATTGCTACCAGTCCAGTCCCTTTAAGCTTGGTTTAATTTAAGCGACTCTATTTAAGACGAAATTAAAAATTAAAATTAAACGATAAAATAAAATGACTTTATTCTATTTACATGTAAATTCGGTTTTTGGTTTCTATGACTGAACTTTGGTTTTGGCAAAATCAGCCATTTCTTTACCGCGAAGTTTGAAAATGCAAAAGTCGTTCCAGGAGAAGGAAATACAACTAAGACTGTCTTTGGATTGAGCACCTGGGACCTCAATAAGGTCGAAATAAACTACTTATACGACTTCGTAAAACCAGGGGGTTGAGTTACACCCCTTCCCCCCCTTCCAGCCACCCCTGGAGCGGGAACATGCACAGCTTGTTGGCTCTCGGTGACTTGGTGCTGCAGTGAGCCGTTAGTAGCAGTAGTTTCAGTAGTAACAATAACGTGTAGTAATTAGCTTAGTAATTATCCATCTTCATTCCAGGATTTGAAACAATTCGGATGTGCAATACGTTTTTATCTCAGTTTCTGTAAACCAATGTAAAAAGAATTTCAATATTCGACCCGCCAGCAAAATTGCGTTAGCTTATGTATGTAGGTATGTATTTGATCATGAAAGCAGTACCGGCCATGGTTCACAAAATGAAAAGTAGAGAATATATATATATATATATATATATATATATATATATATATATATATATATATATATATATATATATATATATATATATATATATATATATTGAAAACTGGAAACAAGGAAACTAGAGGAAACGACAGAGGGAAACGAGAACCCCAGCAAAAACTATATCATGGAAATAGTTTGCTAAAGATCAAATTTCCCGATACCGCATTGCTCTTTGTATGTCTTTGGGTAGTTTGAAACTAACTATATCTAGCTTTTTTAATTAATTAACTTTTTCTTTACAAGAAAAGCAGGACAAAAATGTTGTTTTACTTCCTTGTTTCTTTTGGTACTGAATAAAGGAAATATAAACGAGCTTAAATTATATTGGTTAAACAGTAAATTTGTCTTAAAATGACTTGTACATTTTAAAAGTACAAACTGTACTTTTACAGTTTGTTTAGTGATAAAGATAGTTTTTGTCTGCTGTAAAGTTAACTTTGGAGGTACGACTTAAGAAATAATTTATATTAGAAAACTTTTTGAAAAATAAAAATCGTTCTTAGGTAATTTTCTTTTGTGCCGTAACCCCAAATTCCATCAAATGCATAAATCTGAAATCAGTGTCGAAACAGGAGTCTTATTCACGATTCAAAAATAAAAATAAGAACTTTTTTTTAAACAAAATTCATTAACTTTAAGAACCCTATAGATAAACCCTTCTTTAAACTCGGAGCGTCTCAAATTCGAACACATTCTTACTTCTGTTCGAAAAGGGAAGAGACTTGGGAAGCACAACTTTTGCCGCAGCGTCAGTTCTTCTTGGATACTATACGGTGCCACAAGTACAAATAACCAATTATTCAAATAAATCATTGGCTAATTTTTAAGACTCAGTATTTTCGTTTGTTATATTGTTTCTTCTTTAATTTGTAGATAAGGGGCTATTTTTTGCGTGACCATAAAGCTCAGCTCTGACAAAAGACGGCAAAGTTTTTCAAGCAAAAACAACCAAGCGACGTCGCTATATGAATACCGGTGGATATCTTTGGTTGAAAGCGAAATTAAGTTTTCTGACTTCCTCTATATGACAGTAGCCTATACATTAATACATATATACCTATTTACGTCAGTATTATTTATTTTCTAACTTTTGTGCCACAAAGTTATTGTCGGGGGCCGTCAAGGCCGTATCCATGGACGGGGTGGTATGGGGTGGTAACCAGGTGTGTTCCCCGGATTGTTTCTCCTACTGGTAAAAATCATAGAAAAAGCATATAAGCAAATTTGTATGCGTTTTTTTTAAGTTTTTATTGAACCCCCCCCCCCTCTTAGCAAAAATCCTGGATGCGCCGTTAGGGTTTGTATATGGCTTACGTATCATTTATGCTCTAGATCTACCCTAAATGCCTTTTCTACGATAACCCAGTGTCATTTGAATCCATCTATAAATTAGAAAACACAAGCTTTATATATCTCGTTTTAAAGTGTTTTTTTTTTCATGAGAATGGGAATTCGTAAAATATTTAATAAGGGCTCCTAATTCCAGGTCGGAGATGAAAATCAAGAGCTGCAGAAAATCGTTGATATTCTAAACGAAATAAAATACAAGGACGAATCTGTAAAACTTGAAAATCCTATTGATCCACTGAAGCTCTTACCAGGTTAGTATTGAAATGTTAAAAAATGGAGGGTTAGTCTTTATACCATTTTAAGTCCATTTTACGACATTTTAGAAGACGATTTCCATTTATCCTTGCACTGAGCTAAGAAAAAGGGAAACACTTGATGATCGTTAAATCTAAACGCTTTTCTTGAATAATGCATGGTAAATTCTAATTCTGTGTATGATATTCCGATATATATATATATATATATATATATATATATATATATATATATATATATATATATATATATATATATATATATATATATATATATATATATATATATATATATATATATATATATATATATATATATATATGTATGTATATATATAATTGAGGGGTTTAACATTTATTTCTTAGCTTTCATGTATATTTCTCTAAAATTTATGTTTCATTTCAACCAGATAGATAGCTCTGATTGCAGCAGATTTCTCAAATTTATTCCATCTAAAAATTTCAAAAATTATTTTTATAACGGTGGGCAAGGCCGTATCCAGGGGAAGGAGTTTCAGGGTTTGACCCCACTCTCAGGGTTTGAATTTTGTTTGACTTGTAAACAAATATTTGATGTGTTTTTTTATTTTATTTTTGCAAAATCCCCACGAAAAAATACCCCTTCCCCCAAACAAAAGTCCTGAATATGACCATGATGGCAGGCCAATGCGGTTTATAAAAATTTTATTTAAATACTTTTCAGAAAACTTATGAGAAAAGCGCTTAATTGAAAAACGGCTCAAAGAACTTATACCTCTTCATAGCTGAAAATCAATAAATTGAGGGCTTTCGTGGACTAACCAATTACCCGTACATAAAGAATATTTCAGCAGCTCCTGAAAGATAGAAGAATGTTTGACTTAAAATCATAGCAAATCCAAATGCAAAATTATCATACTCGCCACGGTATAGATATATAGATAGATAGATATTTAATGCTCTATATCTACCTATACGATTACTTTCGTCACTCCCAGCCAATCATTAATCTTCAGCCTGAAGCCAATCCTGACTATACAATGGGTACGAGAAGCCTGAAACTAAAAAAGCATTATTTGCCCAAAGCAAGACAGATTCTTGTAAAATAGGAAGTCAAAGAAAAACTGAGAGACAAAATGAATTACTAATTACAATAATTAAAGATTAACTTAAATCTTGCATTTACTTTGTTGATATCTTTTCCTTCTTCAGTATTTTTGAAAGAGCATATTTGCAATTTCGTATTAAAGGATATTATGTACCTTCCTCTGTTTTTTGAATATCGTGACTCTGGAAGATTTTACGGAGTTTTTATTTATTTATAAGCAATTATGAACAAGCAGGAGTTATTTATTTATTTATAGAGTTACCAGTCTCGGTGACACCGTTTTTTTATTACGATTTGCATGAATTGCTTCTGAATTAAATCCTACCCAACGAGTGAAACTCTTCTGCTAGTATGTGATATGAAATATCCCATTTCATCTTAAAAGTCTATAAATTGGCTTTCCAGGGTTTAGCTAAACTGAATAATAATGTAATAAAATGTATATAACTAAGTATTCCTAAGACTTTTGGCATTTAAATATTACAGATACACATTATTCACTGCCATACAAGTGCGTACATTGCTCTTTTAGGGGGGGGGGATAATAGAAAGGTTTATTTGGGATTTGAATAGAAGTGCCCAGAAAATTACGAGTTATTTGGGAGGAGGGGGTGACACCAAGCTCCTTCCCCCTGCGTACATCCCTGCTACCAAAAGTGCACACAAGTGCACCTGTGTTTCTCCCCCTTAAGGGACAAACGTTTCAAAGTATTTTTCATAAGGGGGATTCAAAATCAATCAAGGTGCATTTGTTCCCTGCTATTTTTCAGTTCAACTGCAGGCTTTTGTTTGCTTTTCCATTAATATTTTATAGAATAGATATTTTTTAATATTCCACTTTTAAATAAAATGAACATTAAAACTTAATGACTGAAATCAACTAATGAATTTTTGTTTCAACTATAAGCTATTATATTGCTATTCTTAAATGACAAATACTACAGCATATGTTTTAATGGTGATAAAAAAAGAAAGACCCAATAAAATGTCAACTGCCGGACTGACGCAAGAAAATCATATTCACATAACTATTATTTGCTAACTCTATCTCTTATAATATAAACGATTATTTGTTTATCCTTGTGTTAAGTTCAAATACCTGTTCAGACTCCTTGAAACTATAAAATATTCTTTGTAGGTTTTCATGAGATTAAATGTAATTAATTAGCCTGTTTGACAAAAAACATATTAAGTCGAAATAGCAATTGGTTCAGTTTTTACTACACTAAACTTTATTTTAAATTACTTAAGTGCTGTCGAATAAAACAATTTTACTTCAAGGTCACAAATAAGCCATAAATGGTATGGAGGTAAGAGAATGATTTCCACTCTTGGAGCTGACAATTCACATTTTATTAAATTTAGAATTTGAAATATGAAGGGAACACTCGCATGACATTATATAACCATCACCTAAACCCCGAAATCGAGCAGCTATTTCTCTTTGTACACACTGTCAGTAAGGTAAATTAATGACGGATTTCGTTCGTAGCTTTGGTAAGTCAGGATGTTTTGTCTGAGGACTGGGGGGAGGGGGGGGGGGGTCCAGATGATATTTTTAAGAAAGGTCAGTTTTTTGGGGTGGGGGAGAACACAAGGGGACATCGAATTTAGTGTTTTGGGAAAATGAGGCAACATGTTTTCTCCAGTCCTCGCAAAAGAGTATATGCCACGTTTTTTTTGTATGCATGTCATCCGACAAGCTCTTCTCCTAGTATGTATTATATTAGGGTCATCTAAAGGTCATATAAGACAATCTCAAACTTCTAAAAATGTGGCTAAATACTGTTTGAAGGACTGCAATTGCAAATAGGATCAGCAGGGCAATGTATGTTCATTCACAATTCGATCCTCCTCTACCCTGCACTGCATCAGTCTGCACTACCCCGCTGATCCACGCTTTGAGAAGAGCTTAGCAAACAATCCTGGGCAATTACATAAAAAATGTGAAAATGTCAGTTACGACCATTAGAGGAAATTGGTCAACATTGTTCGGTTATTAAAAGCAAACGAAAAATATCATGCCTCATTTTTGAAAGGTCTTTATCTAGCAGAAGGTTCCTTCACAACTCTATATGAAAAGAAAGTAAGTGACAAGTTATGATGAGAGTGGCCTCATTTAAAAGAACCTCGCAAGAGCTGCCATGTAACTACCAGTTATAGCCTTTAGCTAAGACAACTTTTTTACATGCCGGTTGTGGAAACAAGAAAGGCGTTGAGTGGCATATCAGTCCAAAATGAGTTAAAACCTGATACGCCAGATCAATTGGTTTAATCAGAATGTACGGATCCTTTTAGTTCTCGAGATATTCTCAATTCCATAATTCACTCAAACCCGTTACAACCAAATTTCAACCTGTTTTGCAGACCAAAAAGCGTCAAGTACAGGACTCTTCCACAGCCAGGAAGATCGACACATAAGGCCCACCATAAGATGGCTAGAAAGGCATGATCGACAATCGAAAGAGATATGGAGGCATATTTTCCAAAATAATTTTTTGCTTCGCTTCAACATTTTGGAAAATGTCTCTAAACACCTTTCGTATTTTCACAGCCAAAACGCGTCTTATCACTGTCTTATCTGGAACTTTTCCATCCATATTTCTATTCTTAAAACCAGAGAATATGAGAGAGGAAAAAAAGATTCAATGCAATTTTATTTGTAAAGAAAATAGAAGTTACGATTTCTAACATAAGGCAGCATAACATGGATCTACCCTTTGCTCATTTTTGGGAGTGAGAGACGTTCCCTAAACAGTTTGAAACTGGAACTTTATAAATCAGAATTATTTTACTATATATTTGATGTCTACAAAACTTCTTTTGTAACGACAACTGCTCGGTAACAAAACCCCCGATTTTTTGTAGTTTTTCTGTTTCCCGCAAAATGTATGCCATGTAACATAACGTCTCTTGAACTACAGCAGCTGAATTATCCAAAATACAAACAACAATCTTCGATAAAAATTGGTCTGCTTTAATAATGAGCCGTTTAAATGAGTTTAGACTTCATTTAAAAAACATACCCGTTTTCATATCTTCCATTTTATTTCGTCCTGCGTTTATTATTGACACTTTGCTTTGAATTTACTGTCATCAAAAAAAGAAAGAAAATAAAAGCCGGAAAATTTTCAAATAAAATTTGCGTCATTTTCGGTTTCTACAGCATTCTTCATTTTAGATGAAACAGCATATTGGACATATCCAGGTTCTCTGACAACCCCGCCCTTGAGTGAATGCGTTATTTGGCTGGTATTGCGAGAGAAAATTCAGGTTTCTATTGAACAAGTAAGTAGCATCCGAAAAAGATTATGCTTATTTATGTGAGTAAGAAGGAGCGGAGTGGTACTTAAACCTCCTTAATACAATAATTTTCTGGGGGATTATTTCGATAACCCAAGGACAGCAGAATGGTTTAATAATAAAGTGTACGAACTCCATCCATTCAATTTCTATACTTACCTAAAGATGTAACATCTACTATCTCCCTAGTGAGGAGAGAGTGAGGACTAGTTTTTTTTGTGGAAACCGATATTTTAGATTCATGAAAACTAAAAGTCTGACAACGTTAACTGTAATGTTTTGACAAAACAAAATTAATTATTCCACAATCTATCATTTATGCGGGATTCAAGTTGAGGAAAATAATCTTGTACATAATTAAATATCATATTTACCCCCTTCATATGTCCATTTACAATGTACCCTTTAATAACAGTGACTAAGCAACAAGCTGGACTGTCTATATACCACTTCTATAAAAGTCGCTGCAGCACCAACTTGAGGCCGACACAGCGACGCATGCTCCTCTTCCATCTCAGTCTATTCAAAGCATCCCAGTTTACACGCTTCCAAACAGTTCCTGTTTCCCTTAAATTCTTTCTTACGATATCCTTCCACCCCATTCAGGGACAGTCTGCTTTTTGTTTGGTCCTAGATGGTCGGCCGACAAGGACGATCTTTGGTGATCTGTCATACTTCCTCCACAGAACGTATATTAGCCAACTAATAATATGCCTAATTTATTTTTTTTATTTTTTTTTAGCTGACTTGCATTCTAATTAACTGTCGTCTAGTTTTCCACACGAGTGAAATCTCGAAATTTCTCGACACTTAGAAACCGTTGAAACGTCTTCGGATATTGTCCTCATGCCTAGAAACTCAGTCCATTTTACAAACTGTTAGGTTTAGTGGGACTGAAACTGACTGGTTGTTTATCGGTACTGGCATTCTTTGGGTTGATCCCAAACAAAGTGCAACATCAATATATCATAGCATCTTTTAAAAAGAGAAATAGAAGAAACTAAACAGCATATTCAAGGTTACGCAACCAAGAAGGGTTGCCACCTATGCACAATTGTTTGGTGCCACCAGAGAGGATAAAATGTACCGTCTCTACCCAAAAGGGTGCCATTTATGGAAATTGGAGTTAAATTCACCTTCTCCAACAGAAAAATACGCTCAGTGTCCAAGAAAACTCAATGCACCACGAAGAAAAGTGGATGAGTTTTTACGCTTCAAAAAAGTAATAAAGAAAAGAACGGAAAAAGTAATAAAGCGTGTCTTATGCTAATTTCCAGTGAAAACCAAGCGAATAATTTTTTTGTCAGAAGATTCACCTCTTTCTAGAGGTTCAGTTAATTGCAAGAATTCGTTTTGTCATAGTTTTTCATCTGTCATATGAAAGTTATATAATTTTATTACGATCCACTTCTTCTTGGAAACCACAGTCAATTTTAACTACAAACCCTAGACTAGATCAGCATTACTTGCGGACAGGGCCGTATGCAGGATTTTTTTTTGGCGGGGGGCTTAAAAAAGGATTTTTTCGGGGGGTACAAAAAACTTTAAGTTACGCATCGTTTTTACGAGTCGGACAAACATTTCGGGGGAGTTTGCTGTCACGCAAAATGAATTCTGAGAATTTTTCGCAGATACGTTCAAATACCTTCTGTGTATTCTTGTGCACTGAATATGATCTTGTAGCCTATTTTCTTGTGCACTGATGAAGATTTATGTAGCTCGTTCTATGTTTAAGAACAGGACAATAAAGTCAGACATATCAAAACCTTAGAGCGAAATTAATCCTATTCAAATAAAACCGAAATTCTGGAGTAAGATCACTAACATTATTTTTCCGCTCTTTCCAATTGTCTGTGTTGGGACTCGGTACGGCCCCGTTGCTCAGCACAAAGAATTTAGTCATAACAAAAATAATTAGCAAAAACTTGATTGTTTATAAGTCGTGCCCTTTTAGAATGAGGCCCTTCTGGGTTTTCGCCTTTTTAAACCCTTAATACTACTACTACTAACAACTCACCGCAGCACCAAGCCACCTGAGGCCAACACAGCTACGCCCGCTCCTCCTCCATCCTAATCTATTCAAAGCCTCCCTCTTTACACCCCCTCCCCCCCAGGAAGTTCTCCCTTCCTTTAAATCTTTCTTTTTGACATCCTCCCACCCCAACCACGGATGACCTGCTTTTCGTTTAGCCCTAGACGGTTGGCCGAAAAGGACGCCCTTAATAGTTCTTGAATTAATTAAAAACCTGTGATTAACTGTAATTGAAGTTAAGAGAAGACACTAAAAATGAGTTTTTCGTTCTACAAACTTATCCTATTCCTTTGTTTACATGAAATTGACTTGAGAGCGAAATGATTCTATGGCTTTTTGGGTACAGATAACAGTTCAATAGAGACAAGTCTTTTTATTAGATAGTGAAAGCAATATTAAAATCTATGAATATTTCGGTCACATACACAGTGGCCATCCTCAGCAGATAAACTTATCCTCAGTGTCCTAAGCAGATAAGTTTATCTGCTGAAGACGGCCACTGTGCATGTGACGAAATGTCAAGAGATTTTTTTATTGGTTTCACTGTCTAAAAAAAGGATTTGTCCCTATTGAACTGTTATTTGTACGTCATGGAAAGCCAGTGTGGTCTTCGAAAATACCTATGCCTTTTTGGGTATTTTTTTCTCATATTCTTTAAGGGATAAAAATATTTCTACATAGCTTGTCATGTAAAAATACGAATTCACTGTTTTTGGTTTTTCAAGATTCTTTGTAACGTCGAAAACAGGAAGGATTAAAATCTTTAATCGCGTTTTTCTCAGAATGAGTTTTTGAGCAGCAGGACAATTTTGCTCTCATGTCACAATACACAACCGCTCGCTTGAATTTTATGCAACCATAACAGATTAACCTAGATTAGCTAGATTAATCTAGATTAGTCTATATTAATCCTATTTACAGAAAACGGCGAATATAAACAATCTTAGAGGTCAGATAACTCATCCACCGATTATTAATAGGACATACTAATCAATATTTACCTGCCCGCCATGCATACGCGACAGAAATCGACTAAAACTAACTCCAATTTTTTCAGCAGTGTTTATTGACCTCGAATCTTCATTATTGTAGTAGCTGAAAAGTACATTTTGCTATTACTAAACCCAAAAGGAAAAATAAAATATAATCCAGAGAAACAGAAAGTTTACTGATAAAAATATTGCGACTCAAAACTTCTTGAGTCTTAATATTAAAGTTGTTTTTGCAATTTTTTTTACTTGCTAGAACTTTCATACAAAAGACTAATCAGGTTTGGCGTTCTTTTAATAACTAAAAATTTGATAAGTAAATAGATGGGAAGATAACGTATATCAAAAGAAAGGGATTTGCTTACGAAAATACGTCACAAGAATAAATCAATGGAATTAAAGCACACTTTTTAACACAAAAGTAGGTATAGGACCAAGACCACTCTTTCTCTTTGGATATGCTCTTTAAATTCCTTGAGTTCTCAAAGTCAGGTTCAGGTTCTTTTATATACACACTAAATACAACTACAATATGGGTATGCCCGGCTGAGAGTCTAGCTAGTATTACCGTGTTCTTGTTCCTGGAGGCCGTTAAAACTAACACGATTTTACTTCTTCGATATACTCAATAGGTTTAAGAGAATGTTTTTACTTAAAATAAGTGAGTATACATGGGGATGGGGGTTTTGTATCTTAAATTGAGGGTATTTCACTCAAGTTTATATGCGCTTGCTCTACACAATACTGCCAGGTAATTTAAAACCCAAAGACTGACACTTACCTTTGAAAAGAAATGACATGTGCTACTATGATCTTTTAAAGTTAGAAAAACAGAACAGCAATTTAATAATAACACAAAATAGAGGATTATGATAATAATAAAGCAGAAAAATAAAATAATAATATTATGTGGATAATAAACTACATCAGATGTACAATTTTAATTCATGCTTCTAAAAGAAAACTTATTATTCAAGTACTGATGCCAGAAATTATCTCTGATGCAATTCTATTATAAGGAGTGTCTTAAAGACAATACAAATAAGTATTTACGCAGAATATGTTCACGATTGGGCTGTGTTTGTGTGAGGGGGAGGGGCAAATCAAAAAAAGTGCCAAGATAGGCGATTATATGAAAAACAAAGAAATCATAAGAACATCTTGAGATTTCAAGGTTGGGTGGCCAGAAGACCTAACCCACAACCCTGTGTACATGCCTGCTTTACAACTTAGTTCCACTCAAAGCTAGAAGAAGTCGATATGGAAATCCATTTGAGCCAGATTTTGTTGAACCATCTAGTTCTACAATCTTTTATTGTATAAAAAAACACGTGAATCAGTGCTGCGGTTTAGCATTTCAACTAAATTTCTCTGGCTCTCGGTGTCTGCCTACACGTTTTTTTTCTGTTCTAATTTCCTTTTTCTATCTTGTTATATTCAAGTTTTGTCTACCGTTCACAATAGCTGGTTAGAGTGCAAGAAGATTTTTTCATCCAAATTATTTGTCTCCATTTTTTTTCTGTCAAAGATGATTTATCTAATTAACTTCTTTTCCAATTTTCAGCTTAAAGCGTTTCGACAAATGTGTTGTAACGGAAAATGCGA
Source organism: Artemia sp. Qi Xiang Cuo (assembly GCF_049724085.1). Taxonomy (NCBI): domain Eukaryota; kingdom Metazoa; phylum Arthropoda; class Branchiopoda; order Anostraca; family Artemiidae; genus Artemia; species Artemia sp. Qi Xiang Cuo. The sequence continues at coordinate 49,776,216 of NC_142805.1, read as the reverse complement.
CGAGGAAAAAACACTTCCAGAAAACTTCCGACCTCCACAACCGAAAAATCACCGGTGTATTAGATCCAGTGTTGCTTAGCTTTTAATAGTGTAGCGTTACTTTAATGTTGTTAGTGTCGTTAATGTTTAGTGGTGCTTTAACTACAATTTAATTCTCAAAATTATAAAAATGGATATTTATATCCTACTTAATAGAGCCACGTGCAAGAATTGTTAAAGATTAGTTAGTGTCTTTTTTGGAATCATCGCATAAGAAATTAGACATGGTTGCCACTCAGAAAATAGTAAAAACCCAAGATTCACTTACGAAAAAGCTTGAATAAAGGTTTCCACGAAACTAAATAATAGTAACATATACATTTACTTAATATACTTTTTGAGGGTATTACTTAATACAAACACTTTATCCAAGATACCTAGCTCAGGGCTGAAATTTAAGGACATTAGGAAAAATCACACGGGAAGAAAGACACCGCTTATTCCCCTTGCTAATAAATCAGTTAATTAAAATTTTCCTAAAAATTCATGCATAAAACTGGAAACTAGAAATTAATTTTGGATTAAGAATAATAAGGAAATCAATACCCCAACTTCCTAAGAAACATCCTTTATATCTAGTACATTTATCATTTTAATGTAACTGGGATGTTGCTCCAAAGGTCTGCAAAATTAAAATCATATCCTTAGTTTTTTCCTCGAGAATAATTCGCATGTCCTAACGCATCCCTGAACTGAACTAACGATAATCTTAAAGAAGACAAAAAGGATGGACCCTACTGTGATGCAGCCTAGATTTGCTCAAATACGTATAATTCAACTTTTGAGATTGCTGCAACGACGTAAAAGTAGTAGAATACGTAGGGCAAGGCCGTATCCAGGGGGGGGAGGTTACCCGGTTTGAACCCCTCCCCCCCCCAAATTTTTGACCAAGTCGAAAATAAGTCGAAAATTAGTAAAACCTAGGTAAAAATCAGTAAAATTAGTCGAAAACTGAGTCAAAAATTAGTAACCCCCCCCCCAAAAAAAAAACCCTGGATCCACCCTTGACGTAGGGTATTCATAAATCTTTCACAAATCCTTCTAGGTATTCACATCACAAACCCAATCTTCAAAGTCTTATCTTGAGTGCCTAACAAATTGGCAACATGGTTGGAACTTTTGAATATTTAAAAAAAATACTATATTGAAATATAAGATAAATACCTCTTAAAATTAAAAAAAAATATCACTTTACGTTTATCCTCTAAATTCATTGGAATCAAAATCTTCAGCGTCTTCAGAGTGCAAAAACTGCCCAATCTGTTTCTTAAAAGAAGCAATGAAAGGTGACGCCATAACTTCTTTAGCTAGGCTGTTCCACTCGTCTGCAGCTTGCTGAAGATCCTTGCGTGGAGTAAAATGTCCTTTATATTTTTGAGAAATTAAATTTATCTTATTTAGGCTAGAAGGATTCTTTTGTTGAACAATGAATATCCTTGCGTGAAGTAAAATATTAATCGTATTTTGGAAATATTAAACTTGTGTTATGTTTGACTAGAAAAAGTTGTCTATTTGGATATTGAGGGCCTTGCGTGAACCAACATTTGTTCATTTTACTTTTTAGATATAAATTTTATTTTATTTAGGCTAGAAAGACTTTTTTTTGTTTGAAAGAGGATCCTTGCGTGAAATGATGTTCATTTCATTTTTGACATGTTAAATGTATTTTAATTAGACTAGAAAGTGTTGTTAGATTTGCGTAAAGCAAAATATCCATTTTCTTTTTGAGATATTAAGTATATTCTAATTAGGCTAGTTTTGTTTGAATATTGAGGATCTTTGCCTGAAGTAAAACGCTCATTGCAATTTTGAGATATTAAATGTATCCCATTTAGGCTAGAAAGCGCTGTTTTGTTTGAAAATCTATTTTATTAAATCTTTAATATATTATTAATGTTATTTATTCTTTAATACGAGACATAGAAAATAAGAGACGGTTTCTATCTGCACTTTATTGTGCTCAGTTATTGTTTTCGAGTTTTTTTCCGGATTACTTCCATCAGCATTCCACAAACTATTCCAACTGATATCAGAACAACATCCTAGGAATACGACATCTAGATCAAACGTTTCTAGTGAGATGAACACCTACAGTACGGTCGATCACAGCAAGGCCGTATCCAGGGGGGAGGTTACCCGGTTTGAACCCCCCCCCCCCTAAATTTTTGACCGAGTCGAAAATAAGTCGAAAACTAGTAAAACCTAGGTAAAAATCAGTAAAATTAGTCGAAAACTGAGTCAAAAATTAGTCCCCCCCCCCGAAAAAAAATCCTGGATCCGCCCTTGGATCACAGTACCAGTATGATCGGTCGACAAAATGATCGGATTTTACCCCGGATGTTACATGCACCTTAGTGTGGAACATGCTTACACAAGAGCTGAAACGTGGGAGCTCTCTTGGGTCTTGTAAAAATAATTTTTAAAACTATCTGATTGACTTTCAATAGATAGAGTTAATTAATAATCAACAGGTTCTTGAAATATTTATTTAACCGCTATTATTATTTTTTTCTATGGTTAAGGTGGCTGTGATTTCGGCGAAGAAGGGGAGAATTTATTAATTGTTGAATTGGTTTGATGAGGGACGTGGCTGTGTTGAAGAGTGAAGTGAGGGCCTTAACCCATGATTAAGAGGAATTGTTAAGTTTAAGGGACTCAAAGTGTATTTTTGCATAGAGAAGTGAACCCGATTGAATCTAAAAAAAAATTCTAGCAAGTTGACATACAAAAAAGTTCATATAATAAGACAAGAAAAAAAAAATGTATTTTAGGTTTTGTCAAAAATAATAAGTTCTTCAGCATCCCGTCCCCTTCCCTTCCCAAAAACATGGCTAGTAAAGAACGAACTCTAGCCTATAGTTCCGAAAATTTAAGAACGTGTTTTGAAAAAAATCTGTCAAGGGAGGAAGAATCGCTATTTGAACAGTGGGGTGATTTCATGAAAATCCTGGGGAGGGGCAAATTTGGAGCCAATTTTCCCAAATCAAGTGGAAATGACAGTGAAAAAATGAAAATTGAGCCATATAGTACCATAAAGGCAAAATATACTATAGCACCAAATATACTAAAGAAAACTGACCCGTTTCCTTGGAAACGGGTCAATCTAATTATGCAAAATATAATTATGCAGGCTTATCTTAGTTTTGGCAAGATTTTTGAAGAAACTAAAATTCAGGTCGTCTCCGATCTAGAGAATAAGATCCATTCACAATTAGATTTTATGGACACCGAGATTTAGATAGCGCTATTTCAAACCAATCAGAATTTTATGATTGTCTGAAACATTCGGATTGGCTCAAATTACCGCTAGCTAAATTTCGGTATAAGCAAAATCTCAATTTGAGGGAGCCTTAGCCGGTGAGTTAAATCGCATTGTGACACTGATATGTAACAAGGTCATCCCAGGAGTAAACATCGCAGTATTCTTCTCTACAATCAATTTGGCAAGGATACAAAGTTAAATGAAGTAGGAAAAGTTTATTGATTTTTATGACAAAAAGCCAAGTTTCTTTCCTCCCTTTCGCTCTTCCAAATGGAGCTTATCCATAAGAGCTGTGTTCAATACTTCGCCCAGGTTTCCAGCTATCTAAAACAGAAAAATGGAGCAATATAAAGTGACTCATCAAAGGAAACAAAATGGTGCAAAAAAAAAAAAAAAATCAAAGTATCCAAGAAAAGGTGAATAGTTTTTGTTTTTATGGCAAATATTTGTTTGATGTTTGATATTACTTTCAATAATAATACTGAAAAAAAAACGTGAATTGAGACTACATTTTACAGTCCGTCTGCTGACATTCAATTTTACATGTTTAGAAATCATGTTTGCTTGCGTTTATTAATATATGTATTTGAACAGTATTCTAAACTTTCAAATTTTACTTTCCATTTTCCTAGTTTACTTTTCTTAGTATTCCTTTATCGTTCTTTTATTTAACGCTCCTTATCTGGGTTATATCGTATTTATTCTAGTTTCATTTTTTTATTCCTACACCAGCCTTGTATACTATTTTGTCCAACAGTGAGCCACTCCCGTACCCGTATATATGGCAACAGGCACGTACAAATGAGTAGAGTACATGGAGAGCTTTGTGACAGACTCCACAGATCTCTAAAGCTTTTTTACGATTTCAACCTAAGGCTTATAACAATCTGACTTAAACATTTTTGTAGAACTGTGTGACCCGAATTCGGCAATCTTGCAATCAAAACTTCTCCCTCCCCCCTCCCCCCAAAAAATTATAATTGCACGTCTTAAACAAATTTCGATTTGCAGGTATTTTAAAATTTTTATTTTCTCTCTACTGTAAAACCCATATAGGTGACTGTGGACGTTTCGTCCTTAAGGACAGCATTATGGTACTGGTAAGGTATTATGGCAAGGTAAAATTACCTTACCCAAGGGTATGGTATTAACGGGATAAGCAAAGAATATAGGAAACTATTAAACAAATTTAGTCATAAGGAAAAAGAAAAGATATTGCTCAACGTTATCTAGCATTTCCTACTCTAGCATTAAAAATATGCCTACATCTATTGAGACATCCAAAATCTGCCCAGTATCTTATTTGTTTTTGTTCTTAAGTCTTTTAATTTTTTTTTTGAAAAGAAAACAACTTGCATATTTTAAATCAGTGTCAAAAGTGGAATTTTTCCATTACAAAAAAAGAAATTAGTTCAGCCCAGAAAAATACATTTTAATAAAATCTCAACCTTAAATCCCCTATAAACAAACGCTTTTCAAACATAAAGCGCTCAAACTGTGCGCTTTTTTGTATTTTTGTTTAAAGAAAAGCACATGGGCAGTATAATTTTACACATGGACGTATTATTAAATACACACCAGACCGATGGGATTTTATGAGTTCATTGCGCTTTTCCTTTTTTGCCTCCAGTACACGTGTTAATTTTGAAGTTGGATTTCATTGAGAATGGTTATTTCATGTTGCAATACTGGTTGCAAGAAAAGACTTGGTGACAAGTCTAATTTGCGCTCCCACAGGTAGGTTATTTTTTATAAGAAGCTTCTTTCTGATATTATTTTAGATGTGGAGATGTTAAGCAAAACTGACTGGGGGGGGGGGGATTTTTACCGGGTTGGAATTGTCTAGAGTATCTTTACTTAGAGGACTTCCACGGGAGACATTCTCCAGTGGGACTTTTCCACGGGATCAACTTTACACTAGGGGTTGGGGTATTTGCAAAAAAAAAACTTTCCAGAGAGGAGGGGATTGCCTGCATGATATTAAAGACAAACATAAGTTCTTTCAAGTCAAAGTGCGCTACGAAAAAATTTTCATCCCGAATTGTCCGCAAGAAGTTTCCCTGGGGGGGGGGGTGTTATTTTACGTAGAAATAACTTTCCATGGAGGGGCAGCGGAATTTCCCGCCATTATTTCATAACAATCAGAAATTAAATTTAGAAAATAAACAGGTTTTCAACTGAAAGTAAGGAGGAACATCAAAACTTAAAACGAAAAAGAATTTTTTACGTATATGAGGGGGGTATCCCCTCGTCAATACCTCGCTATTTACGTTAAAGTTAGCCTTTTTGTCCCAATTCTTTAAAAACTACTCTTAAAACACAAGGGCCGTTTAATTAGAATAATAATCCTTTTAAAAAGTTCTAAAAAAGTCAAAATTTAGTGCAAAGAAAGAGGTATTGAGGCAAGAGCAATCCTCCTCATGTAAGTAATGATTTCTGTTCGTTTTAAGTTTTGACGTTGCTTCTTACTTTCAGTTGAAAAAAAACTTGCTTTATTAAAATTTAATTATAAACCAAAGATACATAGTAATAAGGTCACTGTTTGGCAGTATAACAGTGATTTATCAGAACAAAAATATGCACACTACTCCCTCCCCCCTTCTGAAAATGAAGGTTTACCATTCTAGTAAAATATTTTTTTAAAGCCTGTGTATTTCGTGTATTTCCAATTGTCTGTAAAAATTACTGCTGTCGCCAATGCGTTTTTCAAAGAAGAATATCACCACAGCCCCTGCCATGTCTACGTACCCGGTTGTTTTTGCCACCAAAGATTGTTTCCGACGCGTTCAGATTTAATAAACTGTTTCACACGAGATTTGGTATCTATTTAAAATTATAATGCCCGTGCCACATCATAGTCACATCTATCGATAAAGAAAACCAAATATCATGAATGACAAGGCAATTTTCTTGATTTTAGCGTCACGATTGTATTTAAAATGCAAAAAAATCAAAATTGCAAGAAATTAGTTTAAAGAGTTTGCTCCAACAGTAATTTGTGTTCAACTGTTCTCTACTAATACTAAATTTTCTTAACTTTTGTCTGATTCCTCTCCCAGAGAAAAAAAAACCGCTATTCTAAGTTTCCATCTTTTCTAGTTTTAAAAATTGTGCTAAAGACCTTGACTCTGATTGGTCAGTCAAGAAATTTATGTTTGAAAGTTGAACAACGTTCAACTCGAGAAATTAGGAACGACGAACGTAATTGGCGCTGTAGTCGTGCGTAATTTTGATTTTATCGACAAGCGTAACTATAATTTGGCACGGGCATAAATCTTATGATTTTACATCATACGGAGAACCATCTGTTTTATCGCATGTTCCATTTTTCTATGTCATAGTCAGATGTCAGTACTGAAGAACCGACTGTACTGTCAGTAAATATCATATTTAAATGTCATGTCGTACTTTTTACGCCTGTTAGCCATGTCGTACTTGTAAACCCTGAAGTTTTTAAATTAAAAATTTACGTAATTTAATTTCTGTAGCTCGGAGAAAGTATCTAACTGAATTCTACATTTTAGAATGATCTTAATAATATTTTTGCTGCCACTTCCTTGATTTTCCGAGTTGGATTGACGGCTATTAAAGACAGGAAAATGTTAAAATGTTTTCTGTCTTTCCTGTTAAAGACAGGAAATGAAAAGACACCTTTCTAAAAACACCAATTTCCCTTGTCCAGTAATTAAATCCAAAAGATACTTATCAAATTTTACTATTCTCTTTAGTTGATTAACATAATTATCTGTGAACAATTTATTGTTTTTTGTTAATTTTGTGCAACTGCCCCTCCCAGACCCCAGTTTGCCCCCACCCAGCTAAAATTTAGTTTCTGCAAAATAAAATATATTTACCTTATTTACCTTTATAGTATCATATGGCTAATTTTTCAGCTTTCACTGTCCTTTTCACTTGATTTGGGAAAATTGGCTCCAAATTTGCCCCCCCCCCCACATGATTTTGACACAGTTATGGCACTGAGCTGCACCTTATCAGGTATTTCAAACTATTCAATTTACTTCAAATCGTTAAAAACAAATTACTAGGAAAATATAAGGCAGCAAAATGGATACAATGGTTTAGGTGAGAATTTACCAATTAGTGCTTGAAGTGCAAAAATTTCACTAAAAAATAAATATTTAAACTTTTTTCTCTTTCTTCAAATGGTGGTCAAGATTCCTTGTCCGACTCTGATATGAAAAATATACTCTTTACTAAGTTTCAGCTTACACTTCTAAAACAGACATTACACATTTTTTCGGGGAGTCTCCATTTTCAACGATAATTTATCAGGGGGGAGGTAAGTGCGTTAATAAATTTAAAGAATCTACTGAGACATCCAAACTCGAGTCTAGTACTTTATTTAATTTTTGTTATTAAATTTTTTTTTAAGAAAACAAATTTGTATATTTTAAAATCCATGTCCAATCTTTGAAATTTAAAATCCAATCTTTTCAACTATTAAAACACAAAATTAGTTCAACCCGGAAAAAAATGTTTTTAAATATTAAATACCACCTTAAAACCCCTATAAACAAACCCTCCCCTAAACATAAGGCGTTCAAACTTCACATTTTTCATTTTGTTAAGAAAGCACATTGACAGAACAATTACTCAAAATAGTTTTCTAGACAACCTATTGTTCCAACCATGTGTTTTACCGTTTGAACCATACTTCCATTTTTTACTTGAATGTCAAGTATAAGATGTACAGAATTTTATACAGAAAAGTTCCAAAATACTCACTTTCCTTATGTTATAAAAATGGCAGAAATAATACACAATGGAGTTTCTATATGGTTTTCTAGAATGTCAAAAATATTTTCAATGTTTATAAATAGCTAGCCAAAGCAATAAGACACACCTCAAACCAATTTAGTTTTTGTTAATGTATCGGAATTTAGATTAGAAACATAGGAGTTTAGACTAGAAATAGAAATGGAAACATCATTTTAGAGGATAGAACGCCAAATTTAATTTCAGATACCTTACCTCTAGACGAATCTAGACTCTAAACTGGGCAAAAGGAAAAATTTTATTATTTGAATCTTGACGTTAAAATAATTACCTCCAGAGCCTTGGCTAAACTCTCAGGTGCAATGGAGCCACCTTTCATCTTTCTAGTTGCTACAATTCTCTTGTTTTCAGTCACTCCAAACACAAATGCTGCTTTAGAACATGCTTCTTCCTCTGCAGTAGGATCAACAATACAGTTATCACCAATCTAAAAATTAATTGTTTCTTAAAAAAAAATGCGATGGCCGGGAGTCGAACCCGGGTCAACTGCTTGGAAGGCAGCTATGCTAACCGCTATACCACCATCGCTTATATTAATTCACGCAATATTAATATTATGTTTAAGAGGTAATTACTTGGCAAAAAAAAAAAAAAAAAAAAAAAAAAAAAAGATATATATAGATGATATATAGATGTTTATATATGTTTATATAGATGTTTATATCTATATTATTCATATAGATGATATATATATAAGATATATATAGATATATAGATGTTTTAAAAGTAAAAGAGCAAATCAGATGTAATGGTTCTGCTTCGCAACATAACATATTATGACAGATTATTGGCTAAAAGTACAATTTTACAAAAATGTAATGCAACTACAAGGCTCGGTGGGAAACTACTTTGTAGATCGTAGCTACATTTTAATTAAATATTTAGTTGGTATTTTGGTTAGGTTAAGTTATATAATGCAGTCTGGGCGGCCAACTTCCCATAATTCTTTGTTGTAGTTTGCATAATTTTATTGATAAAGTATTATATTTTCATCATATTTTGTTTTAGGCACTGTTCTATTATCTTTAAGACACGCGATAAAATAAACTAGTCAAACACGTTCTTCCAATGGAGAATTGCTATGCCGACGATTGCAAACAGTGGTTTCTCACTGCGTTTACAGTATTTAAACTTTATTTTTTAGGGGTTTAAGGGGGGGGGGAAGGTACCTAGGTTAGATTAGGTTGCGTATTTAATATATGCTATGTTTTGCCCCCACCCCCTTAATGTACAAATATATAGCCAAAATTTGTTTCTAAACTATTATATTTTCATCATATTTTGTTTTATTTCATTAGCATTAACCAAAATTCACTTCTCGACAGAACTTAAGTGTGAAGGATTTTAATTTTTAGGAAATGCCCAGCTGGACGGATCTTCGTAAGGAACCGTTATTAAAACAAAAAGAGTAGCACCATTAGATTACTTATTTTATGTTTTTTTTTTCAATATAATAGTCACTACCTTGACCATGGAAGCCCCTTGCGCCCCTCCTTGATTATCCCATATATAGCCCTGATAATATTTTTTCCGTTATTTTGAATCCCACAATAGGTCATCTCCATCTTCTTTGTTAAAACGGGTTTATTGCAATCTTGACTCGATGAAATCCAGTTTCACCTGAGGGATTGATCCCGATAATGGATAAAAATATTATTGAAATTATTTCAGATGTGGATAACAATGGAAGGAAATATGATAATCCAATTAATAGAAACGTGTTGCATATTATAAAGTTAAAACTTCACTGTTTTAGTATTTTCTTTTAGTTTTGTACATATTCGTAAGGTATTATATACCGTACAATATTATATACCATTGTGCGGTATTATATACCGTCTGTGAAAGTTTCAAATTTTGATGGAATTGAAGAAGTAGAGGGCGAACAACTTCCTTGTGGAACAGCCCCCAAGGAATTTGAAGGAGATGATTTGCTAATTTGAATACCACGAGTTATTTTCTTGTATTGGTGTTGTCTCCACTCAAAGATAGAATGCATGTGCCCGAGGTTCACCCACTTTCTGCTACGTGGTGTACATTTCGGAGCGGTACATGCCTGAGACTCTAGGCAGGCATCCCTTTCCAAAAACTAACAAACAAGTATGTGTCCAATAAGAGAGTCATGCATACTCCCGCCATTTAAATATTTGCCTCTCAATTACTTGGACTATCTGTCTTGGCTTTTCTCTGTCTACAATTAGCCATGTCTTGATGCAACCTACTGCAAAATAATTGATAACTTCAATTCAAGTATTATATATATATATATATATATATATATATATATATATATATATATATATATATATATATATATATATATATATATATATATATATATATATATATATATATATATATATACGGTTAAAGACCTTGATATCCATTTAGACGAGAATGCAAAATTTAGTCACGACATTTCCACAGATACTCATCCAAACAATTTCAAACTCCTTTGTTATTAAAAGACATTTTTTGAAGTTCATCTTTAGGATTTTGTAAAGCAACATAAATCATTAGTTCGTCTCATTGAAACATATACATCGTTTTAAGATATAATTTGTTCAAAGGAAAGCAACAAATATGCCTTAAAGTGAACATCCGTCTAGACCCGTGATTCCCAATGTGGGGCACAGGTCTCACCCGTGGGACTTGGACATAAGATAAGATAAGGTTTTATTCCAAAAACAACACAACGCAAAAAAAACAAATGACCTTCCATAAGCTAACGCTTGTTCTGAAGTAATTACCCTCTTAAAATTAACACTTGTAATAACATAATAAAGAGAAAGAAGAGAAAAAAAGAGAAAAAGAAGAAAGAAAGAAAAAAAGAAGAAAAAATTAAAATACTACACTCACTCACTCGGTTCCTGGTTGCAACAACAATAAATCAGTTCTTCACATACTCCAAAACTTCCTGCCGCCATTCCATAAATAATGAATAAACGAAACAAAAAAAATAAAAATAAAAATATATAGGAAAAACGGGTTCTGGGCAAACCTGAGAGTGACTCAACTATACCACCCTTTAAACAAATTCATACCTATGGAGACAAAGGGTTTTAAGGTCCCAATGGAATTCACATAGATTCGCTGACCTTTTTAAAGAAACAGGCAAAGTATTCCAGACAACTGGCCCCGCATGACGTATTGAAAATAGCGATCTAGTACTAGTAACTTGAGGTGTCCGTATATCTCTAGCATGAAGAGTAGGATAATTGTGTACATCATCACCAGAAATAAATAAATTTAAAAAACACTTGGGAACCAAATTAGAAAAATACTTAAACATAAATAACCCATGGTAAAATTTCCCAAGACCTGACACAGGGATAATATTTAACTGTACATATTGGGATCTCACCGAGGTACTCCGATTATCTCCGGACAACACTTGCAGTGCCATATTTTGTATCACACGTAACTGCTGCAAATGCACTGAAAATGTGCTAGACCATATACTCACGCAATATACTAAATACGGGTGAACTAACGAAAAATAAATCAATCTCAAAACAGAATCCTGGAAAATATTTTTTAACTTTCTCATCATTCCAACATTTCTTGCAATCTTACTACTAATAAAAGAAACGTTATTTTTAAAACTAAGGCATTCATTCACAATAACACCAAGGTATCGTATAGTATTTGTACGCTTAATTACATAATTCTCCATTTGCAAATCCAGAACCCAAGGGTAAAAATTTGATGATCTACCATATATAATAAAACCTGATTTACTATGTTTTAACAAAAGCTTATTCACTCTCATCCACATATCTATACCTAACATACCTCTTCTCATTATCTCTATTAAATCAGATTCAGTCTTTGCTGCGGCAGTAAAATGGGTATCATCTGCAAAACTAGGAATAATCACCCTACAATTAGAATGTGCACTATCTAACAAATCCAAAACCGAAAATCGTAAGTCATTGATATAAACCAAGAATAAAAGCAGACCTAAAACAGAACCCTGTGCAACACCATAATCAACCATTCTTTCACCAAACTTCACATTAGAAATTTCAACGCACTGGGTCCTACCTTTCAAAAAAGTTTCAAATAACTTCAACGCATTTCCTCTAATTCCACAATTTTCTAACTTCATAATTAAAATTTCATGTCAACTGAATCGAACAATTTAACAATATCTAAAAAAATAGACGCCACCTTAAACCCTTGGTCCAAAGCATCATGCACAAACGTCGTCAAAAATAAAATTGCCTGTTCGGTAGACATCCCCTTACGAAAACCGAACTGATTAGAATGGAAAAAGGAAATATTTTCCAAAAACTCAGATACTCTAGAATTAATAAGTTTTTCTACTCGCCTAGAAATAACAGAAAGGAGGGATATCGTTCGATAATGATTCACATTTTTCCTATCACCCCCTTTAAATAAAGGTATTACTCTGGCACTTTTAAGACACTCCGGATATATACCACATTTAAAACTAGCATTAACCAGGTACAAAATTTGTTGCGATATCATAGGAAAAATTGACTTAAAAACCTTTGTTGCAATAAAGTCTGACCCGGATGCACTGTTTCGCATACCTTTTACCACATCACACAATTCTTTTTCAGTAACCGGTCGCAAGTATTTAGAAACGTCACTACTTTCAGGCAAAAACTGAGTAAAATCACCATCACTTGCACGCTGCTGAACAGACGACGCTAACCGGCCCCCTACATTAGAAAAGTGCTCACACATACGTTAAGTAGTTTGGCGAATATTTTCACCATCAACAAGGCTACTAACAATTTCAGGCTTATTTGGTTTAATAACAGAAATTATAACATTCCAAGTCTTTCTTGGGTTACCCTCTGCATTTTTAAATCAATCACTCAGGTAATCTAACTTAGCTTTACGAAGTATACTATACAACTTATTACTATACGCTTTATAAATATTTACATCGCTAATGCTATTACTTAATGCGGAATTTTTATACAATTGCTATCGCCTACCTAGAGAAACTAGAATACTCTTCATAACCCAAGTCTTCTTCGGCGAATCAAAATACTTATGTTTCTTCCTAACTTGACTACAAGCAACTACTGTATCCTTAATCATCGAATGCCAAAGTATAAATTTATCATTCGCATCCATATCATTACTATATGAAAAATCGCAATTTTTCCCTCCAAGCTCATTTTTTAACTTTGGTACATTAATAAAAGGAAAACAATTATTCAATACTTCAGAACGCTCTGATCTTGGCCGGTTCAAAAGAGAAAATATTTTGGTGGATTGGTGGATCTATATTTTGGTGGATCTTGGGCAGGACGCGTACCCTTTGGCTGACTATACTTTTGAGCCTTAATTTTAAATAAAATATTTTTCTTGTGAATAACATCAAATTCATATGCATTTAAAGAGCAAAAAGGATAGCTGACAGTATTGCAATGAAGTCCTATATTGTACAAAATGTATTGCATTCAGACAATATTTTTATTTGTATAAAATATGCCTAGAAGACGAGCCAAAAAAAGATGCAAAGTTAATGGCCTTTTAAGCTTCCTCGAAGTGTTGGCCGTCCTGGCTAAGTGGTTGGCGTGCTGGGTTGGGAATCATTTGTCCAAGGGGCACAGGCTCGATTCCGAGTGTGCCCGGTTATCTGGTTTGGGACGGGGGTCAGTGGCGTGATTCTGTAAGCTCAGCCACACTCGATTCAGCTCTAAATGGGTGCCTGGAGAAATATGGGAAAGGTAATCAGGAAGGATGTGCGAGAGAACAGGATGGTTTGCCCCCCCCCCACCATTGCACTTCCTGACTGAAGGGCCACGAAACGGAGATCAGCACCGCCAGTTTGGACCTTGAGCGTCTAGTGCCGTTATACTTACTTTCTTACTTCCTTCAGGTGAATCCATGTAAAATTTTGAATAACAAAATTCCAATATCACGAGGAAGGCATTGGGATTTTAGAAATGCCTAGGCGGAACATGGCCCAAAATGGGTCGGGGAGCACTAGTATAGACTATCACTTCCTTCTTTAAATTTCAGAAAGAATCACGCTTATGATTTAAAAACATTCAGAAATCTGAAAAGAACAGACAATGTTAATGTCTTCTTTTGTTTTGAAATGTCTACTGCTTCATCAACTTTATCAGCATGCATATAAAGTACAGAGTTGGCAGCCATTGAATAGAACGAAGTGACAGAGTTTCACACATAGAGATTCATTGATGAAATCAATTACAAAAAGAAGTTATTGAAGGAACACTTGTTACAAGCTTTAAAAGCAAACCGGGTCATTCGAGGTTTTTGTTTCCTCTAAAACGAGTGACTTTGTGACGAGCCCACAGCTGTAAATTGCATCGAAGGGGCAAGATACTCATGTCAATGAGTTTATTATTACTATACTATTACTACTACTACTAACAACTCACCACAGGACCAAGCCACCTGAGGCCAGCCCAGCGCCGCGCGCTCCTCCTCCATCCCAGTCTATTCTATACCTCCCTCTTTACACCCTCCCATGAAGTTACCATTTCCCATTAATCTTTCCTTCCGATATCCTCCTACCTCGACTGAGGACGACCTGCTTCCCCTTTTATCCCTAGACAGTTGGCCGAAAGGAACAATCATTGGAAATCTGTCATCCTTCATCCACAAATCGTGTCCGATTGTCATAAAGTGGTAAAAAGTAGTGATAAAAAGACACATAATAGACAAAAGAGTAGCAAAATTTGATAGTGAAGAATAAAGAGCTGAGAGCACCGAAAGATAGTTTTCTTCTTAGACGATACAATAAGCTTGAAATTCACTGACGGCTAACCCTTACATGATTGTAAAATACTCATGAAAAATAGTTAAAAATCAACGCAGAAAAAGACAAGTTTTTAGAATAAGTAATTTAGCAGAATTAGCAGTATTAAACACAAAATTTACTAAAACATAATGATAAAAAAAGAAGCCTGGCACACGGCATTGTACCATATTTAAATGAATGTCTGAAAGATAGAACATTTTACCATGCACAGCGTTACAAGGCAAGGAAATAGTTCTGATGGAAGTCTCCAAACATTTTTAGGGTCATCTGAAACTTCAAGCTCTGGTTCACCGCCATCTATCGATATAACAGTAATCTGGGGTATTTCAGTATTAAACAAGGCTCCTTTTACAGCAAGAGACACGGCATCAAAGAGATTCCCTCCACACTGGAGAATCTGGAATAACAATATCGAAGTTAACAAGAAAAATAAGATATCAGAGAGCAGGCCTCATTGAAAGCGATTCTGCATAAGGCAGCTAGACCCCCCCCCCACGTTCCTTCCAGTTAGAAGTTTCATCTTATTTCAAGAATCAGTAGTTCGCTCTAAGGAAACATTTAGACTCATAAGGTGTATTAGAACAAAACTTTTGCGGTTAGATATTCCCAACCACAACATGATAAATAAAAAAGTAAGAGAAACATACACAGAAATTCAGAAATGTGCAGAAACTCAGATCCACGGAACAAGGATGTCAGATGTACCAAATGGAAATGTGCAAAAATTCAACAATTGAAACAAAATATAAAGCCAAAGATATTTCCTAAGACAGAAGAAATTAAAATGACAAAAAAAGTCATTAGGTTTCACGTCTTATTGAGTATAGATAGGATACCCACCCCCTTGACCATCCCAAAAAAGTTATAAGCTTAATAATTTTCTGCAGGACAATTTTTGACTAAACAGAAATACTTTATCTATATTTAATTTATTAATTAAACCAATCACCCAAAAATATATTCTAAAACACGAATCGGTGTGTCTTAATGTTTCTGAAGAGAGGTCATATCACCTGGCTGCTTTAATTCATCAAAACTTCTCCGTTCTGCAACAAAATATAATTGACAATTGCATGCGAAAACTGCATAACAATTTGATTGTTAGATTTGGATTTTCTATTTTTTGGTGTCAAAATTCCTAAACCCAAGTTTTCAGTTAATGGTTTCTGTTGGTTTTTCATAAAAATCTTCAATTACTGATAAACTCAAGGTCACGCTTAGTTAAGCTTAAAGGATTCTTAATCAGATAAAAGTAAAAAGCATTTGATTAGCTTTTATTAATTTCAAGCTCATACTTTTATGACTTTGCACATTTCAGTAAACATTTAGAATATTAGATTCAAGTCCAAGAAACATAATCATTTCAGTTGTCTAAAATATACAAATTCTATGCAATGGAAATTGAATTGTTGCAATCCTTTCACACTTCTTTTTCATTTGACTAACTTGGATTCTTTATTTTTTAGCTTAGATGCTTTGTTACTATGCTCACTGTGTGAGGCAGCTTCAAATTGGTGCGCGAAACTATGTCTAATCATAAGCCAAAAAGCCATATGCTAAGATTGTTGCCAACTGCAAAACTTTATTTAACCATTTATGATCATACTATATTTATATGTCTGGAGAATTTCATATTCGGCTCAAGAAACTTATTTGAATTTAATTACTTATTTGCTATATACACTACTGCAAGATTCTTATACATTTGCCACGCTCTTATCAATATATACAAATAACCACCCGGTTTGCTGGGACATTATATGTGTTTTGCACCATCACCAACAAGAGCTTAACTCTGGAGCTTGCCCACGGTTGGGCCCGCATCACTACCTAAATTTTTATATAAGGGCGTTGGCCTTATCAAATGGGTGAATCACGGTCACTGTGTTGATATTCCGCCTTGGTGACTTACTACTGCAATGAGTTGCTAGAAATAGTAGTGGTTTAGAGCTATTGATGTAGAACATTGGTTAAACATCTATGCTTAAAATGAATCCTTATATCCGCCGGAGCCATTAGCGGCGCATAGTGTCGAACATCTACAACTGTTTGTTGTAGAGAACCTTGATTATTGTATTTCCATTCTATTGTTATTGTTATTACACAGAACTTTGATTGCTAGCAAGGACCAAGTTCAGATTTTGTCAATTTTAAAGTAGCAATACCTCAAAGAATCGTTGCACCCAAAAATAAAAAAACATACTTAACGTTTTTGTAGTTTCACAGGAAAAAAAGAAAGTTTTTCCTACATTTTCGCCAAATTTTTTCGTTTTATCCTTTATTGAATCCGTAGGATAAATGACGAAAGAATAAAGAGCACGTAAGATGAATTTCATCAGAATTTAGGGGAACCAAGTTTTCTTTCAGGGATCTCTCAGATCCGCCGGAACCATTAGCGTCGCATAGTGTCAAATAAAGACACTATAAAGCCTTGAATAAAGAGGATGGAGGAGGAACGAGTGCCTCTCTGTCGGCCTTAGGTGACTTACTACTGCAATGAGTTGCTAGAAATAGTAGTGGTTTAGAGCTATTGATGTAGAACATTGGATTAAACATCTATGCTTAAAATAAATCCTTAGATCCGCCGGAGCCATTAGCGGCGCATAGTGTCTAATCAACGGTTCAGTTGCTGGGTCTTTTTAAAGGGACACGTAGCCGACCCGTCGTCCAACTTGCGGGAATCGAACCCTAGGCTCAATATTGCCAAGCAGAGCATTAATCGACTGTGCTACCACAGAATTTAAATGAAGTAGATCCAGTAAAATTAATGTACGTAAGTAATGTATCTTTTTTGGTAAATAAAAATATACTCGGTTTTTTTTAATAAGAGGTTCGGCAACTCGAAAATGGATATAAGATATAATTCCTTATGCATCTTCAATCCAAAATTGCTTATAACTATTCTAATTGCAGGGAATGCGAAACGATTTTAGATGGAAAATAAAAACATATTACTTTCAAAAAATAAACTAATTCACAAAACAAAACAATTAGGTTTATAAGATTTTTGGGGAAGCAGTCTTTCCTCAAAGATTTGAGTAAGAAATAAGAGTGTGAAAGTTACACTATAGAGTAACATTGCATTATATAATTATTTGTAATTATTATGCAATTATTTCATTGCATTATGTCTTACATCATGTAATTATTTTTTGTTATGGAAATAATTTAGTTCTACTTTGGTTTATAGTGTATAAACTTATGGATTATGTAATTTTGTAATTATTAATTATGTAATTATTTCATTGCATTATGTATTACATCATGTAAGTATTTTCCGTTATGGATAGCCCCCAACTACTCCTCCCAATTATGGTCAGTCTCTTATCTCATACGCCTCAGTAGACTGGACTATTAGATAAGACCCATTCAAGAAAACTTAGAAGCACTATTAATGATGTTTGCAGACCACATTTGTGATAAATTTAGAGCATTTAAAACGTGTCACAGAAGTCCATTGATTTTTGACATGATGATATACACCATACATAGAACATACATGCCCATCTATATTCTACCTACCAAAAACATTGCTTGCACCAAGCAGTAGGCTTTTAGTCTTTACCTTCTACTATTATTTTTCTAATGAAGATTTTAAAACTGGCCAAAAATTGTGTTTCTTTTTATTTAAAAAACCTAGAATAGGTCAAGGGAGATCTATCTTAAATATAAATGTTTATTTCCTGATAGTTAGGGGACTATTTAGTCTCTTTTTTCCTTTTTTTTTGCCTTACTATATCATTTGTCATGCACAGTCAGTTTGGTTATACACTTTTAATTCATATTTTCATGCGATAAAAAGAATAAGTTTTAATAATAACAAAGACACCGCTTTGCCCCTTAGGGTAGAACAATAACAAACAAAGAAAACACGACCCAGTTTAAAAAAGGTGAATATACTGAATATCAACACTTATTTGTGATTCTGACCATGCTTGATGACAAAAGGGGGTTGATAACCAAGCATTTTCTTTTACGTTGAAACTTATTATGTAATGCAAAAATCAAAATTTTAAGTTAAAGGCGTTTAGTTGTTACATGCAAATTATCTGGAAGTAAAATTTTGACCGATTTATTCTTATAATTTCGGATCATTCAATGCCGGAGAATTTAAAATGAGAATTCAATGCCAGAAAAGAATCATTGAGCCTCTTTTTACCTCAGGATAAATTTCAGGATTCGGCCCTTACTCAAGACATCGGCTAAGACTCTTCAAAGCTTACCAGTATATCAACGAAAATTTTCCAGCTATATTTTTCAGGAACTATGCAAAGAGTTTCCAGATCTAAAATGGAAGGGTGGCCATAAGCACGGGATAAATGCTGCGCTATAAGATTGCCAAACTCATTTCCTCCCCTGCCTTCAAACGCGGGTGTGGCATTGGCTGAGCTGGAAAAAAATATTCTGGAAAAAATGGTAAGAAATTTGAAGGACTGATTAGTCATGAAATTCTATTCTATGTTACAAATCCACTTGGAACCACCTCTCCGAAAGGAACACTTTCAAGGAAAGATTAACAGATAACATAAAACCTGGCAGGCAAACTCAGAAAAAAATTTGCATTATATCATAAATTTAAGTATTCCTGGTACCGCCAATTATGTCATAACATTTATGTTTGTACACAAATTCATGCATATAGACATATATGCATGAGCTACCACTGCTAAATCTAGGTGGAATCTGTAAATCTGTAAATCAGATATTATCATGCTCAACAGACATCATCTCAGTAACTAACTGACTCAAAATCAGCCGATTTGAAATGATAACCAAATATATCAAATTCAATGCAAGATGATATGAGAAAGTAACAATCAAATTTCTTTCAACTCGCAAGATCTCTTAATATTGACGAGACACGAAATTCCATCTATGGTATTTTTGACAACAACAACTATGGCGACACATAATCTAATATTAAGGACTCCTAGGATACAGCGATAGAACCTGATTTGATCCAATAACTAAAACCGATACGAAATTTAACCTACAATGCTTACGGATACAACAAATATTGCGATGCACAATCTAGTATTGGGGAGCTTGGAGATATAACGATACGATATTTCGTTAATATATTTCGATATTCCGATATTCTGTCAATATATATTTCCGATGGTACTGATATGACATTCCAGCCACGATGCTTTCGACAACAACAAAAATTGCGATACTCAATTTAACATTGGGGAGCTTGAGCATATAACGATACGATATTCCGTTAATATATATTCCCGATGGTATCGATACCATATTCAGCTAATATCGAAAAGTTTCAGTGATATCGATACGTTGACCAATATCGTGGGTTTTCTGGGAATATATAGATGCGATACAGTCGATGTAATAAAAATGGCAGATAACGAAATGTGTCACCTCAAGTGAAATTGCTCCCCGCAGCACAAATGTGGAAAGAGTATATATTTTAAATCAGTGTAAGACGATAATTCTTTTGATGTATTAATTTATGTCAAGACTTCCTTTTTCAGAGTTTCAGTTACTATTTGCCTGTGTCGCTCCTTACCTACAGTTCGCTACCATTAAATGTTTGACCTGATAGGTCTGAGATTATGACATTAAATATTAGCAGAATCTGTAATAATTTTGGATAGATGGTATTTGAGGGACAAATGCTAAGGTTTCAAACCAGGGTAGTCTGCCACTGTGTGGTTTATAGCCCGGCATATATAATAAGATAAGTTTGGTTGCACGTCTTCCCCTCTCTCTATCTCTATCTCTCTCTCTCTCTCTCTCTCTCTGCATATATATATCTATATATATATATATATATATATATATATATATATATATATATATATATATATATATATATATATATATATATATATATATATATATATATATATATATATATATATATATATATATATATATATATATATATATATATATATATATATATATATATATACAGTAGGAAGCATGCACTAATAGGCCTGAGGGATGAAAATCCCCTCATCATATTGAGGAGATTACAGTTTATTTTAGATGATCATACTTAATTTCAAAAAGCAAAAAAGCAAGACGATGTATTTTTCTCGAATCATTGCTGTGCAAAATTAAATATTGATTTAAAGAGTCCGGTTTAAGGGTAATCCTTTTGCAATGAGGGTAACCCTAGGTTTACTACTAAAAACGAATAAAAATATAAATAAATAAAAAAAACTTTCTAAAATGAAAGTGAAGAGTAACATTAAAACTTAAAACGAATAAACATAATTCTAGATATCAAGGATTTTGCTTTCTCCTCGGTTCCCCACTCTTTACACTAAAGCCTGACTTGTTGTCCTAACTCTTTAAGAAAGAATGCTAAAATATAAAGGCCGTTGAATTGGAATAAGGAGTATTCTTTAAAGCAGTTTAAAAGTTTAGCGTAAAGAGCGGGGGAATGAAGAGGGAGAAGCAACCCTCTCCAATGCTCAGAATAATATCTGTTTGTTTTAAGATTTTGTTTAACCCATTAATTTCATTTGAAAGAAATTGTTTCTAAATATAATTAACCAAATAGACCCAGCTATCTACTTCCCCAGGTTTAGTATTTGTTCCTCCAATACTAGTTTTTCAAAATGATTACAAATTCTAACAATTTATAATTCTATAATCTCCAACCTGGTAGATTACGCAAAATAATCTATAAGATTCCAATGTCAAAACTTAAAATGTCATTAAAGTTGAAAGCTTGTTGCGTTTATTCTTCAACTAACAACTTTACAAAATTGAACCAGACACGTGGGAAATTCTACCCTACTCTTAAAATAATAGCGAATTTGCTAACATGCTCACATTAATTAACTTCATGATGATAATTCAATTGATCTCTTAACCTGAAGAAACAACAATTCTTCCAGATCATTCTCTCTTAATTCCTTAAAATAAACAAACAAGTATGTAGACTAGCCCCATGAATTCTCCTCAAGAAAGAGACCAGAGAAATAAGGGTAGTTGTACAAAGAATGGGGCTAAGTTTAGGGCTAGACAACTTCCCAATAAATAATACCATTTCTTGTTATGACTTAAAACTCAGAGGTTTGGCTGCAAGAGCCACCACTGGCTACTACAGTGGGGATGATATAAACAACCCTATATTAGGTTTGCCTATTTCCAGAAAAAAGTACGTATAAACTGTTTTTTTTTCAGGCTAACACATGGTGGCTAAAGCTTAAAAAACCCGAAACTCATAACACCGATTACCCCCAATTTTGGCATAATAGTCAACACTAGGCAACTTAATTCTAATCTCGGACCGTTAATGTTCCGCTAGACATTTTTATCACAGGAGGAGGTTGCATAACGTTAGCATAACCCAGCCAAAATTATCGGTAGCGGCAAAGCCCCTCGAACTCCGATAGGCTAACTCCCGGTATTCTCCCTGCCAAATGCCAAAGCTATGGACTCAACTTCCCTAGCTATACACTAGTTATAGTATCTAATTCCCTAACCAGAGATAGGGCAAAAGATACACCAGTGTATGCAAACAAGTTACTGATGAGGTAAAGTGTATACAAAGAGCTTTTTAAAGTAGTAAAATTGACAAAAGAACGAGCATCAAAACCAGGCATCTTTGCCACACAACAAAATGCGGTGTAGCGCTGTAACTGCAGACACCTGGTCAGCAGGCGGGCTAAGAAGATAAAACGGGGGCACAATGTGACGGGTATCAACTGCTTACTTAAAAAAATAGCACTTTAACACCAATCGGTAAGCCAATTACGTAAGAAACGTAAACATGTTTGTAAGAATTTACACTTCAAAAATGTGAGTAATTAGCTGACAATGAATTAGGTATCACTCAACACCCGATAATAATTTCTAAAGAACTTATTCGTGATGCGTCTATGACTGAGAAGATGAAGAATAATTCTATTTGATTTTGATATCTGCTTGCAACCATCTTTCTGAAGAGATTACTGTATTAAAAGTGGTAATCCATAACAGCTATTAAATTTAAAATCAGCATTTCAGAAATACACAAAAACAACAACTACAAAAACAACTTTGATCTTTTAGGTTGATTGTATTAAAAAAAACTGACAGTAAGGAGCAAAATTAAACCTTTAAACGAACAGAAATGTTCCATATATGAGGGGGACTGCTCCCTCCTCTACCCCTCGCTCATTTAAATAATTCCCCCATGTAAACTTTTCCCAGGAAAGTTTATCCCGGGAACTTCCCTCCCCACAAAAATACCCCCATAAAATGCCCATATTCATCCGAATAGCAAATGCTATTTGTGAATAATGTGCGAATTTCATAGCTTTCAGCCCCTCTCCTAGAGGCTGTGGGGGATTAAGTCATTACCAGAGGTATAGTTGTTGGACCTTTCAACTATGCTGAAGAAAATGGCTATATTAAAATTTTGACTGAATGAATTTGGGGAAAAAGGAGCGTGGGAGGGGGCTAGTTGCCCCTCACTCTGTTCGGTAGAGCCCTATCCCGATCTTCTAGTACTATTGGTTCAACATGATCAGCCCTGGAAAAAATAATAATAAATAAACACACATCCACTATCTTTCTTCTGGTAAAAAAAGAGATAAAATTCCATATTTTTTGCAGACAGGAACCTATAGAGAAAGGTTCTTTGATACATTCAATTTGATAGTGTGATTCTCATTAAAATTCCTTGCCTTTTTGAGGATTATGTGAAAAAAACTACGTTTTCTAAAGAGTTAAAGGGGCTGAGTCACAAGTTCGAACCTTAAACCGTACAGGGATTAGGAGGTGCAGTTGGGGCTGCTGCCCCCCAAACCCCCGCTTTGGTATATGAGAAGGGCTGTGCCCTCCTCAACGCCTCGCTCTTTACGCTAAAGTTTGACTTTCTCACAACTCTTTTTTTTAAACAATAAAAACTTTAGCGTAAACAGCGAGGCGTTGAGGAGAGCACAGCCCCGTTCATATACGGAAGCGGGGGGTTGGGGACCGGCAGCCCCCCAACTGCACCTCCTAATCCCTGTACGTTTTAAGGTTCGAACTTGTGACTCAGCCTCTTTAACTCTTTAGATAACGTAGTTTTTTCAAATAATTTTTGCAGGTTTTGTTCAGTTTATTACTTATTTAACTCTTTAGAAAACGTAGTTTTTTTTTCAAATAATGTTATCAAAGCAGTGGAGACTTACCTGTAACCTGAAGGCCGACTGTGATATTCTTCTGGAGACACCTGTTGAGCCGAAGGATTTAATAGATTGGATTTAAAAAATAAACTGAGTTTCTTTTTTAAACTTTAAATTCAATATAAACTCAACGCCTCGCTCTTTACGCTAAAGTTTTTATTGTTTAAAAAAAGAGTTGTGAGAAAGTCAAACTTTAGCGTAAAGAGCGAGGCGTTGAGGAGGGCACAGCCCCTTTCATATACCAAAGCGGGGGTTTGGGGGGCAGCAGCCCCCCAACTGCACCTCCTAATCCCTGTACGTTTTAAGGTTCGAACTTGTGACTCAGCCTCTTTAACAGCCCCCCAACTGTGCCTCCTAATCCCTGTACGTTCTAAGGTTCGACCTTGTAACTCAGCCTCTTTAACTCTTTAAAAACGTAGTTTTTTTCAAATAATTTAAAAAAGAAACTGAGTTTCTTTTTTAAACTTTAAATTCAGCATATAAAAAATTTCCTCTGACGGGGAATCGAAACCGGGCCTTCCGCCTGACAGTCAGGAGTATCGACCACTGTACCAAAGAGACACAATTGTTCTTGTATTTTTAGTGTGTGTGATCTATTTTTGACGCAAGCAAACACCAACAAAACTTGATATTTTGTTTTTGTAAGACAGGGAAGGAGTAATCAGATTGAGCTAAAATTTCGAGAATAAGCTCCCAGGCTCCAGGACAACTGATCTTCTAAATTTCAGCCCGATCGGACAACGTTCAAAAGGCCCTAACGTTCAAAATATCAAAAGGCCCTAACAGGTCGAATTCCGCTTCGAATGAGTCCTCATTCACCCGGATCCGTTGCCAACTGTGGCCTGTAGGCGTGGCTAATAAAAAAAAAAGAGAAATGAACATTAAGTGGCTATATCTGGTTTTTGGAAAACAGGGAAGGAGTGATCGGATTGAGCTGAAATTTCGAGGATAAGCTCCCAGACCCTAGGAAAGCTTAACCTCTAAATTTCAGCCCAATCGGACAACGTTAAAGGGGGGAGGTGGTGGGAGGGTCGAAACTTCCGGTCCAGTTTACCCCATGAAGATAAAGTCGGAGGAGGATGAAATTTTGCACGTTCCTTAGTTTGAGCTTGGGCTACAAAATGCGATCACCGCCGTCTCTCTGTGACCTCTAGGACCGAAAATCGCTTAACATTGTGGTGGGTCGCCTCTTTAAAGAGGCACAAATGTGCCTCCTTGATGTTTCCCCCTTTTTGAAAACCCATGTAGATTTTCTCAGGCTTTTAGCTGTTAATGGATAACATTATACTTAATAGATTTTATATATTTGGAATCAGGATAAAATGATAACTTTTTTGATCTATCCATTGTTATCAAAACTCCGTTTTTTAGAGTTCGGTTACTCTTGGGCCAAGTTACTCCTTACTTACAGTTTATGACCATGAGCTGTTTGATAAGATCAAAAAATAATCAATCTTTCAGTTTATTATTGTTGTGAAACATGCATTTAATTTAATTGTTTCATATTTTCTCTCTTATTTTGGCCATAGTTAGACAGGAACCAAAGATAGAAAACCAACAAGAAGTAACAGGAAAGATACTTCATAGGGTGTGGGGGAGGGAACTAGTTCGAAAATGCTTTAGACAAGAGCCTTGGTCCTTATTGGCAGTTGATTTTTCTGAAAAACCAGAGTCAGTTTTCTTAATCACAATATTTCGACAGCAGTGGCAGCAACTTCGTCAAAATCCGGGGGAGGGGGAGGGGGGAAGTTGGAGCCATTTGGTATCATGAAAGTACTATATAGTAGGCTACTATAAAGATCCTTTATAGTACTATAAAGGTAAACATATAGCCTACTAAAGAAAACTGATGTTTCTGTTGATGCTTGAATTATGCAGGCTTACCTTAGTTTTGACAAGATTTTTGAAGAAACTAAATTTCAGCTGGGGGGCAAACCGAGGTCTGGGAGGGGCAGCTGATCCTGGGAGTTGAGGGGGTTCAGAGGAAGAGTTAACCAAAACTTTATTAGCTATAGGTCAAGACCCCAGATCACCTCTATTCTGATGGCATGGAATAATGCCAAAAACACATTCAATAGTAGTTTGTCAGTATGTGACATTTTTAATGAAACACAAAAACACAATCAATAGTAGTTTGGTAGTATATGACATGTTTAATGATTGTAACAACTTGTAATAATAACGGTTTGTAGCAGATTCAATATTTACATCAGAGGCTCAGCACACCCTGATTTGTGTATATGTTAAAGTATACATCTCACAGCTGCATGCAGAAACATTTTAAAGATACAAAAAATACCATGAAAAGGGAAAACACTACATAACAAAGAAAAACAAGTTGTTTAGAACTTCTAAAAAGTAACAATTATAGTTTTTCAAATGTAAATTCTTTTCTTTACTGGATTTAGTATTGTTATTTAATTTTATATTATTGTCTTATACACTATAGCAGTTTAGTCCTTTTTTCCATTGATAAAGGCTTCTTGACGTGAAATTGTAATATTGGGGCACTTTCTACTTTATTTTTTTCTGTCTATACTTAGAAGTTCTGCTTGTTATTTTTAATTTAGGCTATGTTTTTCCATTCCTCTAAGAATCAAACCTGTGTACTTCTATTGCCTGCTTTTATATGCTAGCTAAGTAATAAATATCTTGATTAATTAAAAAATAGATAATTTTCGGAAACAAATATATTTTATACCTAGCTAGCCTTGCCTTGCAGAAAAATAGACACTTACCAGTCTACAAAAAATTCAATTTTTCCTTCCTTTGAGCTATTTTTGTCTGGCTGTTCAAGCTCAAGTTTAGTGGCTACAAGGATATCTGAAGTTGCAAGCCTTACTCTACATGATCCATTGGGCTGAGGAAGAATTCCTGTCTCTATTGCAAGTGGCCTGTAGTCTAAATAAGATCGACCATCATTTCTAAGATCATCCTTGAAGAAAATTAGATCAAATGAAAATTTCTGGAGATAGAAAAAGAGAGTAAGAAAGAATATGAAAGACCCTAAACAATAAGAAACAAAATAACTAGTCCAAAGACAGTCTAGATATGGGCACCAATGAAATTAATTCCAGCTATACAGATCAAAGTGCTTGGTTTTTCATCTAAAATGCTATCTTGACTGCCTTGTCTATACACCAGGCAGGATAGATTATAGAGGGTGGGGATCATACGTTGATCCTTTGCTTAATATACTTGCCCTTATTGCAAAGAACAAAATTAGCTTACAGTTTATTCAAAAGGAAGGTGATAAAGCATTATTAACAATTAAAAGAGTCCATTGTAGGCATCTTTTGAAAAAAGGCTCAAGACTCCCAATGTGAAATCAAAGCTTCAGCATTTGGTTGTTGATTCTTGTACTTGGTTATTCTTTATCATGTCAAAATTTTTGACGTAACCAGACTCAAAATAAATAAATTTTGCTATATTATGACATGACTAGTTAGAATTCAGCTAATTCAACATTTTTCAGGTATATATAAAAAAAAACGAAAAAAAACTCTGCAACTAAAAACACAACATTTATCTTATGGCCCATCTCATCTCTAATCCTGCAGGGCATTTCTAGTGATAAAAAAACAAAGAAAAGAAAACAAACTAAATGTTTATTCTTAATACTCTGGAACAAATTATTCCAACTAACTGGTTAATAGGAATAGTTATTCCTACTAACTGGAACAAATTCGAAAGGGGAGTTGCAAAACTTCTTCCAGCAATGAGTTAAATTGTATGGTACTGCAGGATACCATCATGGGAAGATCCTCTCCAGGAGGACAACTGCAAAAGAGCAGAAGATCCAGACTTGGACAATGGCCTCTGCATGTTGGGTATGCAGTGGCATGCTCCAGGAAACCACTCAGGAGTTGGAGTCCCTGCCTACAGAGCTTGAGAGTGGTAGGTACTGCAAGGTACCAACTCCTGCCCCTATTGAGGTCTTTTCCAGCCTTGCTGAGGTTAAGCATAAAGTCTAATGACTGCTCCTTATCTGATGAGGCAAAGTCTGTCTTAGAAATTCTTTTGTCTGCTGTTTGGGCCAACTACCCATTCAGCCAGTATTTACCAAATTTTCAAACCTAAAAACAGCCTTGGATTGGACTTCCTTGTAGTAGACGACCAAATGCGCGTCCCAAGACAATTCTTATCGATATGTTTACAGTTACCCACTGCAATGTACATGGTCTCCAATTCAAGTTACATCACCTTCAGCATATGATGAATCAAGTCTTGCCTTCTTTCATGTGTCTATCCTAGACCAGCCTCAATTATGGCATCATTGATAGTGAGGTCAACATTCCCAGTTACACTCTGCTAAGGCTGGATTGCAAAAATCAGAGAAGCTTGACTTTTTGTGGAGGTGGTGTAGCTATGCACTTAAAAATAACATCCCATTTTTGTCACTTTTGATTCCTAGAGATAAGGAGGTCCTTTGGGTGAAAGTAAACCTACCAAACAAATTGTCTATTATTGTCAGTCTATAGCCAACCAAAGATAAAAATCAAAGATAGAAGTTCCCTAAGTCAGATATAATAATCCAAGGAGACTCTAACATTCATCATGGCCACTGGCTGAAAAGTCATACAACTGATGTGGAAGATGAAGCTCTGCTACACCTGAGTCTTGCTTATGGCTTGTTGAATTTGACATTTATATTGGCCCTCACAGATCATCCCGGCTTGATCTCTTCTTAACTGATCATTTGGATTATTTTAGTGTTGAAAGCTATCTTTTGCCAGCAACCATGTGGCAGTTATAGCTTATGGAAATCTCAAAATACCTTCATCTGTAATGCACAAGTAGATCATCAGGCAGTATCACTGCACAGACTGGGATGGTCTGCAAAACTTCTTATCAGCAAAGTTACAGAATAAATTTTCAAAAGAAGCCCCACATAAAGCAGCACCACTTTATGGAAAAGTGATTACAGAAGCCACTGATCAATTACTCCCATCAAAAACAGTAAAAGTTTCATCTCAAGATAATCCATGGTTCAATGCAGGTTGTAGAAAGGCAACCAGGGCCAGAAATAAGGCTCACAAGAAATGGCATTCAACTCAATGAGGACTGGGCTTTTATCAGTGCTTGGGACAAGTCTGTTAAAACTGCATGTCAAGCTAGAGCTGATTACAAACACAAGTTTGTAGACAAACTGAAAAGTGCCCCTGCAAAGCAGTGGTGGAGGGTTATCAAAGAAGCCTTACTGTCATCTAAACCAACATCAATTCCCTCACTTCATGTTGAAGGGACAATAATCTAGTGAGGCCAAGCAAAGGCAGATGCTCTTGCACAAGCCTTTTCAAAGGTCTCCCAAGTTGATGCCATCAGTCTTCCCTCTCCCCTTTTGACCAGAAATAGATGCAAAAATCACCTGTGTTGACATAACTATTAGTAAGGTGCTCAGAATGCTAGGCCAGCTGGATGTCACCAAAGCTTCAAGGCCTGATATGATTCCAAATCTCATCCTTAAAAGATGTGCACCTGATCTTGCTGGTCCTCTTGCCTCTCTGCATAGAGAATGCTTTGCAGCAGGATTCATTCCCAAAAGCCTGGAAAATTGCCCATGCTGTCCCTGTTTCAAAGGCAGAGTCCAGCCTTAGTAATGTAGACTTGTATCCTCCAATAAGTCTGCTGTCCTGTGTAGGTAAAGTTTATCAAAACATCATTAATAAGACTCTATAACAATACCTCAACTCACATCTGCTGTTGGGAGACATGTAATACAGTTTTTGCAGAAAACAGTCTACATTAGACTGTCTGATTGCAAAGTATAAAGAGTGGGTTGAGCTCCTTTCTCAGGGACACAATATTTGCCTTCTCCCCTTTGACATTGCAAAAGCCTTT
The DNA here is from genome assembly GCF_049724085.1 of Artemia sp. Qi Xiang Cuo. NCBI lineage: Eukaryota > Metazoa > Arthropoda > Branchiopoda > Anostraca > Artemiidae > Artemia > Artemia sp. Qi Xiang Cuo. Next base: position 49,746,368 of record NC_142805.1, on the reverse strand, counting down.
GATTACGTATGGCACAAGGGACTTCTTTGTAAACTAAAACCCTATGGAGTTGATGGTCAACTATTTGAGGTGCTTGCTGACTTTCTTTGTCAACATTCATTACAGGTTGTCCCTGATGGCTTCATATAAAAAGAACACCCAGTCTTATCAGGAGTACCCTAAGGAAATATTCTTTGGCCAACTTTTTTCTTGGTGTTCATAAATGACCTGGGGGACAACCTTGTGAAGAAACATCAATTGCAAAGAACAAAGATCCCAGTGAACCCCACAAAGAGCTTTAGGCTGACCTGGAGAGAATTGAGGCATGGCTTGTCAGCTTTAATGCATTGAAAAAAAGAGCTCCTAATTTCAAAGGCATGTAAAATAAGGGCTCATCCTGATCTTATGTTCAAAGGAGAGACAATAACACAAGTTGATACACTATGCCTACTTGGAGTTAACTTCTCTTCAGATGTCTCATGGACTGAGCATCTGAGTAAAATGAGATCCTCTTGCTCCAAGAAGCTAGGAGTTATCCTAAGATGCAAAAGTCTCCTCCCTAATGAGTCTATTCTACCATGATTCAATTCATGCATCAGACCTGTCATAGAATATACATGTCCTCTCTTTGCTGGTGCATCAAAAATCTACATTGCTCTACTCCAATGGAAGTCAAATTGAGCAGTTCATGCATCTACCTCTAGCACCATGAAAGCTAAAACCCCACAGTTGGTCCAGGAATGCTTTGATGTTGCATCCATGTCAGTTTATAACCCTCCATCGGAGGAGCTACCAAAGCTTATTTTTGACAGAGTAAAGCCCTTGCAATTAACTTTTCAAATACAGCTTATACGGTCTAGCTTAAGCAGGGTAATCCCTGCCAAGAATATCTGAAAACAAGTTTTGCCCAGCAATTGGTTGCCACATGGAATAGCTTGCTGGCAGAGGAAATCCCAGAAAAATTTTCCCTTGATGCATTAAAGAGAAGGTATAACAAATACCTCAGTGTTGGAAAATTAGGTAATTACCAGGACTAGCAGCATATCATCACCTGTGATGGAGCTGTGAAGCCTGTAATAAAAAAAAAAGATATATTTTGCAAGGTTTGACTTTTATAACATAAAGATTTTTAAAGCTCATCAAAGGACAGTGCCCTCTAGAGGGAGAAGGACTGGAGATAGATACTTCAAAATACCTTCCTGGGACATACTTTAGTCTGCAGTTTGGTCCATGAAAGTTTTGTTTTCCTAGCCTAACCCCTTTTTAAGATAGCAAATATTAGCTTGTCTAGAATTTTACCCAGAGTTGTACTTGTACACAGTTACCCATCTTGCAAGACACTCATGCTAGAAAAGAAATATCAAAATTAACTAGCCTATATTCATCTGGGTTGCAGCAGTAGCTAGCAACCTAGTAAGAGACAATTACATCCAATGTTAAAAAATAGAATAGCCCATAGTCCTAAAAATAGAGTCAGATCAAAACAAAAAGTACACCATTAGAACCGCCTTGTCTGAAACCCCTAAATAGGAAACTTTCTGTCCCTTGGCTTGAACAGCAAGGGAGATATATTGGCTTGAAAATCAAGAAATGTGGCAGCTACTACAGCATTCTGCCTAAATGGCATCTTTTATTTCCTTTTTCTTTTCCACATATAGCCTGGCACTGGAACATTGTAGAGAGGTAGAGAGGTGTTCAATGACCCATTTTAAAGGAAACTGATGGGGTTAAAAACCTTTTGTAATTAAAACAAATTATGTTTAAAATAGAATCAATTTTTTTACAAAAATGGCATATTTAATGTTAAAGATTGATCAATTATGTCATAATTGTAGGTTGTATCCAGGTTGTCTCTTACTATTCTGATTAAGAAAAGCCATAGGATTTTTCTTGTTTGTAATAAATACCTATAGGGTTTTAGTGCACTTGAAAATTAACCTTTTCAAAGACTGTTTGTCTAGATCTCCTAGGACCCAAGGGATAATTGTTGAACTGAGATGAGGCCTGGAAACAACAACTGAAGGTTTGATTACATGTTTAGATGCATGAATTCACTTGTATTTTTGACCAATTGGGTTTGTCCTTTAATTTAGTCCCTTAATGCAGGGGTTCTCAAACTGTGGTGTGCATACCTCTTGGGGGTATGCAAAGATTTTTAGGGGGCACATGGCCAACCAAGAAAAAAAGAGCCTCTTAACTTTAGGACTGGCAATTTGATTACTTTAAATTACCTTAAATCACAGCTTGGAGTGAAATAAGGACTTTCGATCCTGTTGAATCACTCCTTATGATGACTGTTGTAGTTGGTTCAGTTCTGGTGGAAGATTCTGGTGCTTCCCAGTCAAACTTCCATGGTGTATCTTTCCACTCAGCATCCAGATGGCGTTTGAAAGCATCTGTTGATTCAGCAGCAACAGTGTCCTCCTTGAGGTTATTCCAGAGGTTCTCGATCCGATTCGAGAAGAAATTGCATCTTGCTCCAGTTGTAGCGTGATGATTGCGGATTTGTCTAGGGTGTCCTTGTGTTTTGTGGGAGGTGTTAATCTCCAGGATCTCATTTTCTCGATTGGTTGAGAGGAGTTTGTGCGCCTGGATCATGTCTCCACGTTTCCGTCTGTATACTAAGGAGGGGAGGTTGAGTTCCTTCAGCCGTTCACTGTATGTCTTGTTTTCCATGCCGACAATCATCTTAGTGGCCCTTCGTTGGATTTGCTCAAGAACTGCCTTGTCCTTTTTGAATTGAGGGGTGGCCAGTATCGTCCCCACCTCCAGTCTAGGTCTTAATAATCCTTTGTAGAGTTTGATGATTACGTGTTTACTCCTACTGGTGATGCTGTGTTTGATGATGCCTAGGGCTCTACTAGCATTAGCTGAGATTTTTTGTGAGTGGGAGCTGAATTTCAACTGGGAGTCAACGATGATGCCAAGGTCACTCTCCTCCTGGACAGGCTCAATTGTGTGACTTCCACAAAAATTGTTGTGACTCAATTGGTGACTTCCAGAATTTTGGGTCATGAGGTACTGATGTTTGGGGTTTTTGTGTCCAAAGTGTATGACCTTGCATTTTTCTGCGTTGAATTCCAGCAGCCATCTTTTGACCCAGGAGCACATGTGGTTGAGATCAGTTTGGAGGGATTGGATGGAAGAAGAGGTGTTGGCAGGACCTATGAGTTTCGAATCATCCGCATATAGGGTGGTTTTGTTGCTGGTGATGAGGGGTAGCTCATTTATGTAGATGTTAAACAGGGTGAGGCCCAGGACGCTGCCCTGGGGAACCCCACTAGTGACTTTGATTTCGTCAGAAAGGACATGGCTATTTGGTCCAGTTATCACTTTCACTTGATGTGTTCTGTCCCTCAGAAAGTCCTCTGTCCAACTGACCACTTGTGGACTAACAGATAGAGTAAGTAGCCTGTGAATGAGGTATCGGTGACAAACCTTGTCAAATGCTTTGGCTAGGTCAAACAATATTATATCCACAGGTAATCCTCTCTCTAGTAGGTCAGTTATAAGACTATATGACTCAAGAAGGTTTGTGTCCACCGATCTCTTTGAGCAAAAACCATGCTGACTACTGCTGATAAGTGAGTTGGCCTCAAGATGGTTAATGATACGCTTGTTTATGATTCTCTCCATGACCTTGCATGCCACACATGTAAGGCTGATAGGTCTGTAGTTTGCTGCAGAAGTTTTGCTACCCTTCTTGTGAATTGGGATGTATATATATACTGTACTATATATTAGATATAATATATAGGATGTACTATATATTAGATATAGTTTACTTAGTACGTGTAACTGAGAAGGGGTACCTAAAATGTTTTATGGGTAAAAAGGGGTAGAGTGTCTAAATAAGTTAACCACTGCCTTAATGCATTAGCATGCATTCCTCTTTGGTTCACTCATCACTCCAATTTCAAAAAGTTTTTCTTTTGTGATAAAACCAATTCAACAAAAAATAATATCACAAGGCTAATCAAAACTTAAAAAAAAAACATGCTGCTACTCTTCTCAATCTCAATCTTTCTAAAAGGCTCAAGTGTCATTTTGTTTTTGTTGAAAACAATATGTATTTTGAGCAGTGTGGTTTTATTTGTCAAAAAATCAACAAAAAACATAATTGCCATATTAATCAAGATTACTGGTAAGAACTAACAAAAATAGACTGTTTAGTACAGGATAACATTAATTCTTGAATTTCTTCATAATTTTTTATTTTCCACTATTGTAATTATGAAACAAAAGGTGAAATTTTTTTTAATGTGTAAATGACACCCTGATAATTAGAAGATTTAGGGGGTGGTAACTCATCTTAAGTTGGACCTCTTGCTTTATTTTGGTTCATTTTTGGTTTCATTTAATCACTGATGGCAAATTTGGTTTGTTTTGAGTTTGAATTTTTTATGGCTTAGTTGTACTCCATTTAGATTTTAATATGGCTTTTTATTTTTCTTTGGAAAAATCTTTTTTGTTTTTAAAATTAGTTTCTATTTGTTTTTAATTACTATCATCTTAAAAACTGGTTAATATTAGGAATAAATGTAAAATTATTTTTTGCTGTTATCTTACTTAAAGAGTTAAAATGTTGCACACCAATTTCAATCTAAGACAAAATTTGAATATTCAGCCAAACTCATGATCAATAGTTGTTTTGAGCAACAAGTCTGACAATAAAATTATTATAAAATTCTGAGTGGGTTGGCATATCCACATGAATTGAGAATCTGTACAATTTCTAGTTATTCCATGAGCTGAAACCATCCTAAGCCACATACAGTAGCCTTTAAACATATACATATCTCAATCCACCATATATGCAGCAATTATTTTTGTTTTACTTTGCTGAAACTCTTTGTTGGTTTAAATAAACCCCTATAAAGGTCATTTGCTAAAGAGAGTTCTGTTTTGTTGTCTTAGCAAGAATTTTTTATTGCCTTAATTGAGGTTCCTTTGGCCATGAAACTTTAATTATAGTGTCTACATGATCTGTAATTTATAAGCTATTGTTGAACTCAACATTTTGTTTCACCACAATTCCTGTAACAATTACAAAATATAATATAAATATTGATCATTTAAAAGTTAAATTGATTTTACTTTGTTGCATGATATTATAATGTTATGATTGCCAGGGACATTGTTAGGGAGAAGGCAGTTCCCCCCCCCCCAATAATGTAAGGAGAGAAAATTATTATATATCCCATGCTCCTTGACTATCCAGATATGGGCTTTTCTTGTCCCCAAGAAAAATGGGTAAATTTTTCATTTTTCATATTATTGATTTTCAAATAAAGTGAACATACCACTCAATGCCCTTTTTTATGGTCTTTCCAAATATAATAATTATTTTGTTAGAAATTAATTTCATTTCCACTATACCAATGAATACCAGTGAATATACCACCTGATGTCTATTTTTATGCTCTTTGCAAATATAATTATCATTTTTGTCAGAAATGAATTTTACCCCCACCCCTATATATACCAATTCAGGGTATTTGCATATTAGGGAGGGGGGGGGCAAATTTTATTTCTGTTGTAAATGGGAGGTAAGTTTAAACTTTACCCCCCCCCCTAATTGCAAATATATACCCTGAATTGGTATATAGGGGTGGGAGTAAAATGCAATTCCAACAAAAATGATTATTATATTTGGAAAAAGCATAAGAAAAAGCATCAAGTGGTAGGCTATATTCAATTTATTTGTTAGTCAATAATTTGATTTGGTAAAAATTTACCAAAGCTGGAGATTCACCCTTGATAATTGCACCATATAGAATGCATTGCTTAAAAATTATTTGTCAAAAAATTTTGTCAATTTGACCTGTTCACAGGAATGACACTAGGTAAAAAAAAAAAAAAATCCCCAAGAAATACTGGTCCTGTGCTTGACTCCAGTTATATTATTAATGCTTAATCAAAGCCTTACATAGAGTAAGAATAGAATGAGATAAGAGCTAAGCCACATTTTATAGCCTACTATTTAACGTAGGCTAGCCTACCTCAAAAACTTAAGAGAATAGCCAAATCTCCTAAATACTTTTGTAGCAATTAAAATAGCCTAAAACAACTAGCAATACTTAGTAAAATCAATACTAACATCGACTCCATGTAATATAAAAGTCTTTTCTGGTATACAAATTGACACTTCAGACATGTTTTATTAATTTAAACTTTTGTTCTGCCAATGCTGTCGGATTATAAACCAAAAAGAAAGCCAGAACGCTTGAAAAATAAACCAGTCTTTGAAAAACAAGCCAAAAATAAGCCAGAAAACGTTTTGCTCCAAATCAAACTCAACATTTACCTTGTTTATTTACTCTTGGTTCAGACCATTTTTGAATCATCTGCCCAATTTGTTTGCTTTTTGCTGCAAGTTTGTGCCTCGTAATGGTTCAACAGCTATAAAACATTTCATTGCCTTCTAAAGCCCAATTATTATATTGTTGAATTTAGTCTATTCCGGCTTTGACAGGGTCAAAGCTTCGACTTTGACCCTGTCAAAGCCAGTTAGAAGTGACCTCGTGGCTGACCAAAGAAGCCCTGGTCCAACAGCGTATCCAAGTTCCTAGCGATGGCAAATATCAGACCGAGTGAAGCGCAAATCCTTGCAATTGACCGAAGTGGATGAAGGAGGCAGACGTCAATCTTTACGCTGAGTAGCACCCGCCAGGAGACCTAAGTGAAGTAAGTTTGTATATAAACTGCTTTAATAGCTGCAAATAGTGCGTGGTAATAAGCTGTAAGTAACGAGATACTCGGCTCATTAGTAACCGAAACATTGAAAACAGAATTTTATAACAATAGCCACATCAAACGAATTATGCTACGTTGCACATTGGTTTTTTGTCCCGTCCGCATTGGCATCTAAATTTACTTTACATAAATTATACCTTCACTTAGCTCACGTAAGAGTAGTATGGCCATAGGCACCGAAGAAGGGACAAGGCCTGGAGTATGAATATACAGTGCAGTTCCAACAGGACATGCCTTACCACTTGCAGGTATCTAGTACTTAAGACGGTAAATGCCTTACCCGACAGGTTTCTTTGTTAACACCCATTTTCTGAGCCAATCAGAGAGGTTTCTAGTAACGGAATTCCTTATACGGTAACTCGATTAGCATAGCAATCGGATTCAATATAAGGAGTGATTTTCATAATAGTTCATACTTGTAAGAGAATTGAATTCAGACGGAGAACAGTTTCTTATACTTTATTATTTGAGCCCATATTCGCAAAGAAAATGAGGGGTATGTCTACACTATTGGAGCTTGATGGTGGAGCAAGTAGCAGCAATGATACAAATGCGAGAGTACCAAACGTGGCAGTGGAAATTACACGAGGATGTTGACTACGCCTTGAATGGGACGATATGAATGCAAGAAATGTGATATCATTGAGCAAATTTAAATTGGAGGAGCAATTATGCTTTGCAGCAAAACGGAATATTGTGCATATAAATAGACTTCAAGCTGCTTTTGATACACTGGTGAAATATATCGAGGAAAATAAATTGTATCAGTGATTATTATTGTAATTATATTCAATAAAATTGTTCCTATGTCTATGATATTTTTTCTATAGTAGCCTAGCGTATATTTTTAAAGTAGAAAAAGAATCCAGGTTAGTCTGAAGTGGGCTGTGCGAGTTTTAGGACTCTAAAAAGTAGAGAGATTTGAAAGAGAGAAAAGAGGGAATCTTGTCTTTATGAAAAAACGTTTGATTCTAGATGATAATTTTCTAGAGTTATCTGTTAAAAGGAAGATATTTTTTCGGGGAATGCTTGTCGATATAATGAAAACTGATTCTCCGTCATTAGACTATTGCATGAAGCTTTTACGTCGTGGCCCAAAGGCATTTACACAATTTATTGACGTATTAATCACGACAGGACAAAATTATATTGTGGATTTTCTTTTAAACACACACTAGCTTATAAAATTAAGACTATGATTTCTTCACGAGAAGGAATCTTGTTCAAAGAGGATTTAATCCTCTCTCTCTCTCTCTCCAACTCAATTTGTTGATCGTAGCTCAGTTTCATTTTGGCGGTGAAAGTGTCAACACATGAAAAAATGTTCCATACATGTCCACTATGCATGCATACACTGGACAGCTGTTCATCATGTGAGAATTATACAATGATTGATGAGTATGATGAAAAGTGTAGATTATGCAACCCTTGTAAATTGCATAGAGGATATGCCGTACTAATTAAAAGACGTAGTTCCTGTCTAGGGGTGTGTGTGACTCTCACCCTAAAGGAAACCTATGTTCTTATTGTCACTATGACAAATGTAACCAGTAGGAGAATACATATCCTGGTATGGCTGGAAAGAGTCCTAAACGTGATTTTGGTTTATTGCTAAAAGATTGGTATCGTCATGGCTTTAGATTGTTTTGGGAGGAGGAGTCAGGTCTACAATTCAACTATTGGAATAACAAAATAATTTTGTTTCTACGTCATCGTTGTGAAGACAATGGCTACTATGATTATAAGCGTACTGATTTTTATTTGGCTATTACAGAAAATGATTCACCACTTGCGGACACTGTATGAGACATTGCTTCAAATAAGTAAATTGAAACACACGAGTTTTACAAAATGAATGAAAATAGCATTATTGATTATAAAAAGATATATGATAAGAGTGAAGTTACATTATACTGTAGAAAATGTGACCCTGACATTGCAGCACATCAGTATCAATATACAGTGAATTCAGATGATCTACCTGCATTAGTTGTTGTCGAGACATACTTATACGTAGTAGAAGAAGAATTCTAAAGAGTAGAAAAGTCGTTTTTTATCATGTATATGCATTATTATTTATTAATAAACAATTTTACATACCTTTTTAGAAAATTTTATTCGTAGGGCACTAAAATAAATTATAAACACACTTAATCGTATAGTTTCCACAAGAAAGTCGTTCGGTCGAGGAAAGTAAACGTAATTGCTGAGAAACTGCTAGTAGGTATAGCCACGACATCTGAACAAGAAAAAGAGTAGTGTATGAAAACCACATGTCTTAGTCGTTAAATCCTGTACTCTCCTCTGATTTTGAATAATAGTTTTCCCACTGCTCTCAATAAAGTTGTTGATGTGTGGAGTGTAGAATTTATATCATAGGCCAAGAGGATCAAAAAATTCGATATTCTTCACTGTTTGAAAGATGCATAGCCAATGACCTGTCTTCAAAGTCGATGGACTGCTATTATCAATGATTAGGGTATAGTTAACTCATCGAATTTTTCTAATGAAGTCCGATGGTATGCAATAGGAGTGATATTAGGACATGTATAAGTCCATATTAAATACGGTGATTATTTGGTTTGTGTTCATGGTGCAAGGTCTAGTAGAACACTGCCGTCGGGTATGATTTCGCAATAGGTTTCAAATTGACTCAGTGATATTAATGTGATACTTTTGGTCGAAGCTTCGGCAAATGTACACTATAAACGTACATTCCCCGTTCGTACTATGCTCATATCTTGAGTGCCAGAAAAGTCCAAAACAATTACACCATGTTTTTTTTGAAAATATTGAATCGGTTATTCCATTTTTAAATAGTTGTGAGTCATCATCTAGGGATTGCATGGTCAACTCATACTGAGTTCTGTAGGATTTTTTATCAAATGATAGAGTGTACAGTGGAATTCTATTCACTTTGCAAACAAGGTTAGATGGACCAAAAAAATTAAAATCATGGCGAGATGCAGTCCAGGATCCAACGGCACTGGCACACTTCACAAGGGCCAAAGCGAGTTTTGATGGGATTTCTCCATTGATAAATGATGAATCGCTTTAGCTGCGAGATCCAGTTGCAATGCAACGTTAAATTGGTGATCGTATGGAGGACAAGAAGTTTAATATTGTTACCAGTAGCTCCTAGCTTTTCCACTGCCAATGCAACAGAGCTCATAACCTGTTGTTTTCGAACATGAAGAATTGCCGAGGTGATATTGACATTTGCATGAGGTGCTGCAGCAAGTGTTTTTTCTCAAAATGAAATTCGATGGAGCTAGTTGCAACTTTATGTCAATCTTGACATTGGGAGGTAACCATGGGGATATATTGGATGTCTCATGATCTAATTTTCCACCTAGATGATACTCCTGGGTCACTGCAGCAGTGAACTCACCGTCAGTATCAACACCTGATCTATATTCATAGCCCAGTGCCTGTCCTCTTAATTCCTTACATGCCTTTCCAGTCATCATCATAAATTGTATGTGACTTGTATAGTTGGATAAATTACTGCTAGTGCTCACCAATGTTCCATTAATAAATACATTAATTTTTTTGAACAAGATGTGTATGATACAGTTTTCCTTAGACAAGCGCATTGGCAGCACTGGGAATTGTATTGTCTTTCTTTTTCTTTACTTCAAAATTTAAATCAATACATGTTGATGATAAATCAATGAAATAGTCTTCATTGGAAAATATCTGAAAGTGTACATTTTCCGAGAGGGGTTGTTGAGGATGGAACTGTTCATAGTAGCTATACTTGACACTGACCTCAACATTTTCAGCATTGAATAGATTCAATGAGGAGCTGATTGATGGATGCGATTCTTTGTGGGGGAGATAGGTCATCTTAAGAGAAGAAATCCTTCTTTGATATAACAATTATTTTCTTCTTCTTTTTATTGGTCTTCTTCCTTTTATTCCTCAAAATCGATGTTGATGTCCTGCGCTTCCCGCCTGGGTAGAGACAGATGAGTGATTGATGACCACGCACTCTTTTTAATCCCTTCCCATTTTGCTGAGATTTTAATTACTCACCAACGGCTCTTGCTGAAGATCTAACATTTTCTTTAACACTCTCGTTGAAAGTTTTACCCGATCCCAAGTCTTGTAGTGTTGAGGCAGCAAAATTTGATGCAGCAGGTACAAGATATTTTCTGGCAAGGGGTAGTGCAGAACGAAATAGCCTAGCAAACCAACTACCAAGGCCATAGCCAGACATTGTGGTACGCCCCTTGTAATAGTCCAATCCATGACCTATTTGACGTAGACTCATAGCACCAACATAGCAGTCGATATCAGGACAGACAAGTGGAATTCCTCTATTGTTCATCTTAGGCAGTGACGATGGGTCGAAAATTACGTGCAATCAAGCCAAACGTTTTTATATTGCTAGTGGATCACCCAATTCACATCTTAGTGTTAACGGACAGAGTTCCAGATGTGAAGCGTTTATTGGAAAATACTCAAGATGCTTTACATTATAGTGATGAACGTGTTCATTTGTTGTTTTTCGTTCAAGAACACGTAGGAGGGGGACATTTGAATTACCAAATTTCTATGTTTCCACAAAGGACGCATAAAGAAATATACAAGAGTCCGATGCGAAAACAGGTGGATAATCTGCAAAAATAACTTGATCCATCCCGCTAACAGTTCCAGAGATTTTTACCACTGATCATATTCTGTTTAAAGGCAAGAACTTCTCTCAGATTATCATTGAGATAAATCATTTCAATGTCAACAGGTGAGCTAATGTAAATCCTACCGTGTTCCATTGAATAATTAAAATGAAATGAACCATTCCTACGATATGAGATTTTTCTATTGGTTGTACGACACAACCGTCATAGTACCATATTCTTTATATTTCAATGTGGCATGTGGATATTCACTATATTTAAGTGCTTCAACCCATTCATACTCGACAAAGAGTGACCAGTCGAATGGTATAGCTTTTATCTTATACACACGATCCTTTTTCAGGGTATCATATATATTTTTGAGAATACAATCGACAAGAGCAACTTCATGCTTTCCGTCATCGAATTTGATTGTGGGGGAGAGTTTTGTCCAAAAATCATTTCTTTTATTCAAATGATTGTAGAGAGGGTCGGAGACGTAGGACATAAATGTTACATATAAATCATTGGGCATTGTTAATGTCTTCAACACCAATCCAAGAATCAAAATCAGAGTTATATCCTAGCCAACGAACAACTAACTGTTTCTTAAAAAAAAATAAACAAGAAAAACGGGTTTTAATTTCTATAAAGCAGTGAATACAAAACACTTAATTAAACAAAAATACTCAGAATATTTCGGCCCCACATCCGGGAGCCTTTCTCAACGGAAAAACAAAAAATTTCTTACATCAACATAAAAAACATACTAAACAAACAAAAGATAAATATAAATAAATAGGAAAAGAAAATTCACATATTAAACAAACAATTCCATTCACTGGCGTATAAACAAAATCGAATGCTTATATTGATTGGAACACGCCTTCTCACAGAATATAAATGGAAATCTAATAAAAAATGAAAATATATTTATACTTAAAGTAAAACAAGAAAGGTCAGCTAACCCCCGGCCCATAACCCCTAAATAGATCTCACAGGTTCATCACCCAATGTTTGAATTATAAATTGAACAGATTCGTTTTCTTGCAAGCTTAGCTGCAGTTCGTTTACTTTTCCCAGCATTTAACCCAGTCTGACCTTTGTCCGCAAGGTCATCATTCGTATCCGAACTATTATAAAAAATTGTACTGGTTGAAAATTTTACCTGCTTTTTAATTAAACTATTATAAATCGAATTGATCCTAAAATCCCCTTCATCTCTATTGATACTAATACCCCCATATATTATCTTTTTTATTTCTATAATTTCCCTGAAACTTTGTAAAAATCCTGACAGACGTATCTACTATTTTTGTTTGATCAAATGAAATAGTGTGATGAGGAAAATTATAGAGATGTTCTGCAACAGCTGACTCAAACGTTTCTGGTGTTTTGTTTTGTTTTAGAGCGCAATCTATTGCATTCTTGTGTTGCTGTAGCCTATTTTCTAAAATCTGTTGTGTTCTTCCTACATAAAATTTACCAAAAGAGCATGGAATTTTGTATACTCTCTTTTGCAAATTTCTCGGTACCTTGTCTTTCCCTTTATTTAACAACGAGCTTATATTTTGTCCTGATTTAAATTCTGTATTTATATTATGTTTTTTTAATTCTCTTCTTAATTTTTGTGATAATATTGGGATAAAAGGCAAAGTTATGTAATTTGTTTCTTGATTTGACCCATCTTCTTCTAATATTTTTAGTTCCGTCAACTTTTTTTTCCTTTTTTCAGTTATTTGAGAAATCATATTTTCTGGATAGCCATTACCTATTAGAATATCCTTAATAAAAATTAGTTCATTGCTTATGTATTCTGGTGAGGCTAATTTTAATACCCTATCAACTAAAGAAATAACCACAACCCTTTTTACCTGGATCGGATGATTTGATGTGAAAGACAAGTAACGGTTGTTATTAGTCGGTTTACGGTAAATTGAAAACGCTAGTTCGTTATTATTTCTATGGATCAAAATATCTAGAAACGGTAACCTATTCTCTGTTTCCTTTTCAATTGTAAAAATTAATTCTCCTCCCAGATTATTTAAATGTTCCAACAAACCTTCAATTTGTGATTCCCCGTAATTCCAAATAACTAAAATATCATCCATATATCTGCCCCAAAATTTAGTTTTAAAAAATATGTTTCTATAGCTATATTTTCACATACTCTACATAAATATTTTCTAACAACGGACTTAAAGGCCCTCCCATTGCCAATAAGCCTGGCTCCTTAAAATTGCCCAGGGCCTTTAAGTCCGTTGTTTACAAATATTTATGTAGAGTATGTAGAAAATTTAGCTATAGAAGCATATTTTTTAAAACCTAAATTTTGGGGCAGATATATGGATGATATTTTAGTTATTTGGAATTACGGGGAATCAGAAATTGAAGGTTTTTTGGAACATTTAAATAATCTGGGAGGAGAATTAATTTTTATAATTGAAAAGGAAACAGAGAATAAGTTACTGTTTCTAGATATTTTAATCCATAGAAATAATAACGAACTAGCGTTTTCAATTTACCGTAAACCGACTAATAACAACCGTTACTTGTCTTTCACATCAAAGCATCCGATCCAGGTAAAAAGGGGTGTGGCTATTTCTTTAGTTGATAGGGTATTAAAATTAGCATCACCAGAATACATAAGCAATGAACTAATTTATATTAAGGATATTCTAATAGGTAATGGATATCCGGAAAATATAATTTCTCAAATAATTGAAAAAAGGAAAAAAAAGTTGACGGAACCAAAAATATTAGAAGAAGATAGGTCAAATCAAGAAACAAATTACATAACTTTGCCTTTTATCCCAATATTATCACAAAAATTAAGAAGAGAATTAAAAAAACATAATGTAAATACAGTATTTAAATCAGGACAAAATAAAAGCTCGTTGTTAAATAAAGGGAAAGACAAGGTACCGAGAAATTTGCAAAAGGGAGTATACAAAATTCCATGCTCTTGTGGTAAATTTTATGTTGGAAGAATACAACAGATTTTAGAAAATAGGCTACAGCAACACAAGAATGCTACAGATTGCGCTCTAAAACAAAACAAAAACCAGAAACGTTTGAGTCAGCTGTTACAGAACATCTTTATAATTTTCCTCATCACAGTATTTTATTTGATCAAACAAAAATAGTAGATACGTCTGTAGAACTTTTACAAAGGTTCAGTGAAATTATAGAAATAAAAAAGATAATATATGGGGGTATTAGTATCAATAGAGATGAAGGGGATTTTAGGATCAATTTGATTTATAATAGTTTAATTAAAAAGCAGGTAAAATTTTCAACCAGTGCTATTTTTGATAATAGTTTGGATACGAATGATGACCTTGCGGACAAAGGTCAGACTGGGTTAAATGCTGGGAAAAGTAAAAGAACAGCAGCTAAGCTTGCAAGCAAATGAATCTGTTCAATTTATAATTCAAACATTGGGTGATGAACCTGTGAGATCTATTTAGGGGTTATGGGCCGGGTGTTAGCTGACCTTTTTTGTTTTAGTTTAAGTATAAATATATTTTCATTTTTTGATAGATTTCCATTTATATTCTGTGAGAAGGCGTGTTCCAATCAATATAAGCATTTGAATTTGTTTTTACGCCAGTGAATGGAATTGTTTATTTAATATGTGAGTTTTCTTTTCCTATTTATTTATATTTTTTCTTTTGTTTGTTTAGTATGTTTTTTATGTTGATGTAAGAAATTTTTTTGTTTTTCCGTTGAGAAAGGCTCCCGGATGTAGGGTCGAAATATTCGGAGTATTTTTGTTTAATTAAGTGTTTTGTATTCACTACTTTATAGAAATTAAAACCCGTTTTTCTCGTTTATTTTTTTGTAAATGGAAAAGCAGTGTGGTCTAAGAAATTATTTACTTCTAGCCTACGGGTTGCAAAAGACCAATTGAATTCTATTATTTTTGAATTTAGCAAAAAATTATCCCAATATAATTATACAGCAAAAGATTTTGGAAAAGTGCAAAGATAATAAAATAATTACAAAACCATTCCGTCTTAATTATCATTTAAATACATATAATGAAGTAAAGGGCACGAGAACGCTAAATTTACTAAAATTAAAGCATATTCTGACAGATACACGTTTCCAGAGATCACAAGTTGTAAAAGAAATAGATTTTTTAAAACATAGCCTTGGTGATTTTCTTAATACAAATGATTTCCAACAAATTATATCAATCTTTAAAAATTCTTTTGAACATGTTCTAAGATTATCTAGGGAAAGACTAAACCAAAAGTTTTTTCAGTTAAAAAGGGAAAAAGAAAAACAAAAACTATCAATGTATAAGCCTTATTATTCCCCAGGCCCTGGGGTGATTAATTTACGCAAAAAGGAGTTAACCAAAGAACAAAAGGAAATCCTTGAAAGAGGTATAAAATTTAGACTAAATCCTAAAAATGTACCGATAGAGGAAATTATTTCAAAGATTGAAACAGGGATTCATAAGTTTCCAAAAGATATAAATAATGTAGATGAGTTAAGACTAGGGGTAGTGAATATTTTAACAAATTTTGGTAGTTATCAAGAAAACGTTAAGAACAAAGATATTAAAGTTTTAAAAGATTTTAAAAAAGATGATTCTCTAATAATAACGAAAGCGGATAAGAGCAATACAGTAGTAATCCTAGAAAAGATGATTGTGATAGTAAAATAGGAACAATTCTAAGTGATACTTCAACATATAAAAAACTTAACTCAGACCCAACTGAATTGTATGTTAAAAGATTAAGAAGAGATTTAGAAGACCTTAAAACAAATGGAAGTATCACACCCCAGATGTATTCCAAGTTCTTTCCAAGGGGATCAGTTATCCCTAGAATATATGGTTTGTCAAAAATACATAAAACAGGTATCCCTTTAAGACCTATTGTTTCAAAAACCAATTCACCAACGGTAAAAATCGAGAAATGGGCAACAATGACACTTAAACCATTATTATATCTCCAAAATTCGTATATAAAAAACTCGGAATTTTTTAAAGACAAACTTATAAGTGTAGAAATATCAGAAGAATCTAGATTGTTCAGTTTTGATATAAAATCCATGTATACGTATATTCCTTTCGATAAATTGTTTGGTATTTTATCCAAAAAATTGAGGAACGTAAAAATGAGATAGAAGAATTATCTTCGGGAATTGAACTGGAAACTATATTAAATTTAGTCAGAATAACTAGCAGGTATACTAATTACTTCATGTTTAGAGATAATTTTTACCATCAAATTAGGGGATTGGCAATGGGAGGGCCTTTAAGTCCGTTGTTAGCAAATATTTATGTAGAGTATGTAGAAAATTTATCTATAGAAACATATTTTTTAAAACCTAAATTTTGGGGCAGATATATGGATGATATCTTAGCTATTTGGAATTACGGGGAATCACAAATTGAAGGTTTTTTGGTACATTTAAATAATCTGGGAGAATTAATTTTTACAATTGAAAAGGAAACAGAGAATAAGTTACCGTTTCTAGATATTTTGATCCATAGAAATAATAACGAACTAGCGTTTTCAATTTACCGTAAACCGACTAATAATAATCGTTACTTGTCTTTCACATCAAATCATCTGATCCAGGTAAAAAGGGGTGTGGTTATTTCTTTAGTTGATTGGGTATTAAAATTAGCATCACCAGAATACATAAGCAATGAACTAATTTTTATTAAGGATATTCTAATAGGTAATGGCTATACGGAAAATATGATTTCTCAAATAATGGAAAAAAGGAAAAAAAAGTTGACGGAACCAAAAATATTAGAAGAAGATGGGTCAAATCAAGAAACAAATTACATAACTTTGCCTTTTATCCCAATATTATCACAAAAATTAAGAAGAGAATTAAAAAAACATAATATAAATACAGCATTTAAATGAGGACAAAATATAAGTTCGTTGTTAAATAAAGGGAAAGACAAGGTACCGAGAAATTTGCAAAAGGGAGTATACAAAATTCCATGCTCTTGTGGTAAATTTTATGTGGGAAGAACACAACAGATTTTAGAAAATAGGCTACATCAACACAAGAATGCACTAGATTGCTCTCTAAAACAAAACAAAACACCAGAAACGTTTGAGTCAGCTGTTGCAGAACATCTTTGTAATTTTCCTCATCACAGTATTTTATTTGATCAAACAAAAATAGTAGATACGTCTGTAGGACTTTTACAAAGTTTCAGGGAAATTATAGAAATAAAAAAGATAATATATGGGGGTATTATTATCAATAGAGATGAAGGAGATTTTAGGATCAATTCGATTTATAATAGTTTAATTAAAAAGCAGGTAAAATTTTCAACCAGTACTATTTTTGATAATAGTTCGGATACGAATGATGACCTTGCGGACAAAGGTCAGACTGGGTTAAATGCTGGTAAAAGTAACAAACTGCAGCTAAGCTTGCAAGCAAGCGAATCTGTTCAATTTATAATTGATACATTAGGCGATGAGCCTGCGAGATCTATTTAAGGGTTATGGGCCGGGGGTTAGCTGACCTTTTTTGTTTTAGTTTAAGTATAAATATATTTTCATTTTTTGATAGATTTCCATTTATATTCTGTGGGAAGGCGTGTTCCAATCAATATAAGCATTCGATTTTGTTTATACGCCAGTGAATGGAATTGTTTATTTAATATGTGAGTTTTTTTTCCTATTTATTTATATTTTTTCTTTTGTTTGTTTAGTATGTTTTTTATGTTGATGTAAGAAATTTTTTGTTTTTCTGTTGAGAAAGGCTCCCGGATGTGAGGCCGAAATATTCGGAGTATTTTTGTTTAATTAGGTGTTTTGTATTCACTGCTTTATAGAAATTAAAACCCGTTTTTCTTGTTTAATTTTTTGTAAATGGTAAAGCAGTGTGGTCTAAGAAATTATTTACGTCTAGCCTATGGGTGGCAACAGACATATTCAATTTTATTATTTTTGAATTTAGCAAAAAAACATAACGATATCATTATGCAACAAAAGTTTTTATAAAAGTTAAGAGTAGATAAACTAATTCTAAAATCATTCTATCTTAAGTATCATTTAAATACATATAAAGGGGTGAAGCACATGAGACCGCTAAATTTACTAAAATTAAAGCATGTTCTGACAGATAAACGTTTCGGGAGATCACAAGTTGTAAGAGAAATAGATTTTTTAATACATAGCCTTGGTAATTTTCTTAATACAAACAATTTCCAACAAATTATATCAATCTTTAAAAATTCTTTTGAACATTTGCTAAAATTATCTAGGGACAGACTAAACCAAAAAGTTTTGCAGTTAAAAAGGGAAAAACAAAAACAAAAACTATCAATGTATAAGCCTAATTATTTCCCAGGCCCTGGGTAATTAATTTAAGCAAAAAGGAGTTAACCAAAGAACAAAAGGAAATACTTGAAAGAGGTATAAAATCTGGACTAAATCCTAAAAATGTACCGATAGAGGTAATTATTTCAAAGATTGAAACAGGGATTCATAAGTTTCCAAAAGATATAAAGAATGTAGATGAGTTAAGACTAGGGGTAATGAATATTTTAACAAATTTTGGTAGATATCAGGAAAACGTAAAGAACAAAGATATTAAAGTTTTAAAAGATTTAAAAAAAGATGATTCTCTAATAATTTCGAAAGCGGATAAGAGCAATACAGTAGTAATCCTAGAAAAAGATGATTATGATATTAAAATAGAAGCAATTCTAAGTGATACTTCAATATACAAAAAACTTAACTCAGACCCAACTGAATTGTTTGTTAAAAGATTAAGAAAAGATTTAGAAGACCTTAAAACGTTCAGTTTTGATATAAAATCCATGTATACGTATATTCCTTTCGATAAATCGTTTAGTATTTTATCCAAAAAACTTGAGGAACGTAAAAATGAGATAGAAGAATTATCTTCGGGACTTGAACTGGAAACTGTATTAAATTTAGTCAGAATAACTAGCAGGTATGCTAATTACTTCACGTTTAGAGATAATTTTTACCATCAAATTAGGGGATTGGCAATGGGAGGGCCTTTAAGTCCGTTGTTAGCAAATATTTATGTAGAGTATGTAGAAAATTTAGCTATAGAAACATATTTTTTAAAACCTAAATTTTGGGGTAGATATATGGATGATATTGTAGCTATTTGGAATTGTGTGGCATTACAAATTGGATTTTTTTTCGAACATTCAAATTATCTTGAGGGAGAATTAGTATTAATAATTGTAAAGGAAACAGATAATATAATGCCACTACTAGATACTTTGAACCATATAAGTAATAACAAACTACCGTTTTGAATTTATAATAAGCTGACTAATAACAACCGTTACTCGTCTTTCACATCAAATCATCCGATCCAGGTAAAAAGTTGTGTGATTATTTCTTTAGTTGATAGGGTATTAAAATTAGCATCACCAGAATACATAAGCAATGAACTAATTTTTATTAAGGATATTCTATTCTATGTTGATGTAAGAAATTTTTTGTTTTTCCGTTGAGAAAGGCTCCCGAATGTGGGGCCGAAATATTCGGAGTATTTTTGTTTAATTAAGTGTTTTGTATTCACTGCTTTATAGAAATTAAAACCCGTTTTTCTTGTTTAATTTTTTTTAAGAAACAGTTAGTTGTTCGTTGGCTAGGATATAACTCTGATTTTGATTCTTGGATTGGTGTTGAAGACATTAACAATGCCCAATGATTTTTACGTAACATTTATGTCCAATGTCTCCGACCCTCTCTAAATTCATTTGAATAAAAGTAGTGATTTTTGGACAAAACTCTCCCCCACAATCAAATTCGATGACGGAAAGTATGAAGTTGCTTTTGTCGATAGTATTCTCAAAAATACATATGATATCCTGAAAAAGGATCGTGTGTATGAGATAAAAGCTATACCATTCGATTGGTCACTCTTTGTCGAGTATGAATGGGTTGAAGCACTTAAATATAGTGAATATCCACATTTCACATTGAAATATAAAGAATATGGTACTATGACGGATTTGTGTCGTACAATCAATAGAAAAATCTCATCTCGTAAGAAAGGTACATTTCGTTTTAATTATTCAAAGGAACACGATAGGATATACATTAGCTCACCTATTGACATTGAAATGATTCATCTCAATGATAATCTGAGAGATGTTCTTGGCTTTAAACAGAATATGAGCAGTGGTAAAAACTCTGGAACTGTTAGCGGGATGGATCATGTTATTTTTGCTGATTATCTACCTGTTTTCACCTCGGACTCTTGTATATTTCTTTATGCGTTCTTTGTGGAAACATCGAGAGTTGGTAATTCAAATGAAATTTTTTTGTTTTTCTGTTGAGAAAGGCTCCCGGATGTGGGGCAGAAATATTCGGAGCATTTTTGTTTAATTAGGTGTTTTGTATTCACTGCTTTATAGAAACTAAAACCGTTTTCCTTGTTTAATTTTTTGTAAATGGAAAAGCAGTGTGGTCTAAGAAATTATTAACTTTTTCTTGCCCCTTTGAGTACGGCTCTTTAATATCTTTTAGATTTGATAAATTTCACTATTATTTTTAACTTTTGCAGTTCATATTCATAAAAGCCACCGAGAATCTCTTCGTCTTTCGTGTTTCATAGACGATAAGTTATGGGTTTGGTGTCTAGGATTTTGGCCACTTTAAAAAGTTCAGTGGCACACAAGTTATTGCTTTTTTCAGAAACATCACCAACATTGAATTTTTTCTTCACAACCGTTTCTTTGGAATATTATTTAAGAATAGTATCAAATGTATCATGATCAGAATGATGAACTTCCGTTGGGGTTGAGTTGAACAATGGTCGCTGGGGTCGTTGATTATAAATCAACATGATTTTATCTAAATCATGAATAAAAGAAGGTGTATTTTTCAATGTACAATATATTTAAATTAAAAGTCGAATAGTTCTTATCAATCATTCGGCCAATACAGCCTTTATACGACTATGACTATGATAGGGCATTTTATTATGTTTCATTAGTACTTTTTCGACATGTGGATGAACAAATTCACTAGCCCGGTCCGCTTGAATTTTGTTATACGAATCTTGTTCGAAGATACTTTCTATATCCTGAGCAACTTCAACACCTCTCTTTGTCCGCAATGGAATGGCATACGCATAGTGACTAAAAACACTGATTGCAAGTAGAATGTAATTGTATGGTGTATTGTGACGTCTTTGAATCTCCTCAAGAGTTAAGAGATCTGCTTGCATTATGTGCAGCGGGAAAAAAGGCTTTAGTTTTTCGATAATGATTAGTACGAAGCCTATGATTTCGATGTAGAGTATAACTTGATTCATTTTGTAGATAGTCTTGTACACTTTTAATGTGAATACCAGTGACTTTAGAAAGAGTGATGGGGGAACTTAAACTTCCCACTTCACCAATATTTTCATAAACACGTTTCAGAACTTCAACCATTTTGAACGTAAACACGTAGTGTAACGTCCAATACCATTTTGTATACTAGTGGGTGATGATGGTGACGTTAAGTTGATATCAATACGTCTTCGCTATTGTCTACCTCTCAGCGGTGTGCTTCTCCTCCTTTTCAAATCAATGTTTCTAATAGGTGTGCTAGTATTTTCCAAGATTGATTTGAAATCATCACCTGTTTCTTCTTTTTCTCATTCTTGTTCATGTTTTAATGTTGTTGGTGATGATGATGGACTATGTTCATTTTTTTTTTTAGAATTTGTCTATTGCTAATAAGGCTTTTGGGGAAGTTTAATGTATCTAGAAAGTTGTATAGATGAGTGTCAAATGATAAAAGTCCTTTACGATCTGTAGCCATATCATAGATTAAATCATGTAGATTATAACTCTTCCCTTGATTTATAATTCGTTTGCCATTGCTATCAACTTGAATATGTTCCTGACTACTTTCCATGAAATATGTTGTGAGTTGTTTCCTTTGTTCATGATATGAGTACGGCTTTAGATTTCCAATAATAAACACTATTGAATCCAATTCCTCCTTCTTTAATTATATTCCAGCAGCAGAATCTTGATGAGATGTTTCTTTTTTTGTGATTAATGATACTCACATTGACTGGTCTCGTACGATAGGGCTTATTTTTGTCCACTCGGCGAATTGCATCTTGAAATAAAAGTAGTTTTTTATCATCGTTTATATTCTCATTGTTAATGAATTTACTCAGATTGTCCTCAAAGTGTTCCACTGGTGAAAGAGTGAGTTTTATTGGGGACAATTTTTAGGGTTTAGCCATCCAGAGAAAACTGTTTACAAGTCCTGCAATTATTGGCAGTAAAAGTGTAAGAAAGTTACCGCCCGCTTGAAGAAAACGTTTCCTTTTTAAAAAATTTCCTTTCTTTTTACAAGCCAACGCACATACAACGGAACGATGTTACTTTGCCTGCTGCTTAACTTCTTCTGGCAGTTGAACATTGCCCTCGGTTAAATTTAAATAAAGTTCAGATATAAGATTAATGAAATGTTTGTCAATACCATGTTTGAATATAGCTTTCCTAAGTGGGCGTTTTGAAGTGCTTAAAACGGAAAATAAACGTCTATTTTCATGTAGTTTCTTCAGTGTCGTGATGGCAACTAGTAGCTTTTTTTACTGTTCACATAAAGATATACTGTAATTTCACTGTCAAAAATATCTGTGTCTGCTGGTAAATCCTCGGGTGTATTTTGATTAAAACCCAATAAAATGTAACCGTAGGGTGTTTTAGTTGCTTGATTGTACGCTGAAAATAGAAATTTTGGAGCACCGGGATATATTTGTTTATTGAGAGTTATTAGCGAGCTAGAATCAAGAACAACTCTGTAGATGATATAGTACGGACAGTTCCAAGCAAGTGTTCGCATACATTTGCTGTGATGAAAGAGATTGTGTAGAACTAGAGTAACGGAAATCTGTTCATGATGTGAGCGAACAGTAAAAAATTGTAGTATTTTCTGGGACCATTGTTCAAATGAATTGAGCTAAATCGTCAATAATCAGCCAAGAGTTTGGTTCAATAATGCCTAAAACATCAAGTCCCTGCATAAATTGTATCTGCACCACCCCAGATGTAGCAATAGCTTTTATTTTATCGTATGACTCCTGCCAAATACTGTAGCAATAGCAGAATTTTTTCGGCTTTTCCAAAATTTTCGACATAATACCTTTAAATTAAGTGTTGTTTTCTTAGACCACACTGCCGTTCTAAGACGAACAAAAGAATTTTCAAATGGGGATAAATTCGTATATTTAGACGGTGAAAAAACAGGTACAAAATTCCAGATATTTCAATCACATATACAGCGATCGTCTTCAGTATAAATACTAAAATAATAAAATTGAAACTAGCATATTTATATACAACAAAATAAATAACTTTTCGGGTCATTAACAAAATAATGAACTTTCGAATTATTAACTAGATTATTTTCAGAGAGAGTTCATCGACAAAGTTCATTCAAAGTTCTTGATGTAAATTTTCTTCTTTAATCTTGCCCAAATGTAAAACAAGTTTCCAATGAAAGTGACAAAGCCTTCCGTGTCTTCATCTATAAACTCTATAAACATCTATAAACTCAACATTTGGTTTGCAATTAGAATACACGGAAGGCTTTGCCACTTTCATTGGAAATTTGTTTTACATTTGGGCAAGATTAAAAAAAGAAAATTTACCTCCAGAACTTCGATTTAACTTGGTCAATGAACTCTCTCTAAAAATAATCTAGTGAATAGTCCGGAAGTTCATTGTTTTGTGAATGACCCGAAAAGTTATTTATTTTTGTTGTATATAAATATGCTAGTTTCAATTTAATTCTTTTAGTATTTCTACTGATGACGGTCGGTGTATATGTGATCGAAATATCTGGACGTTTGTACCTGTTTTTTCACTGTCTAATAAATGGATTTATCCCCATTTGAAAGTTTATTTGCTTTTCCATAAACATTTTATCACAATTTTTAATTATTTTAGTGTCGTTTTGCCTGACATTGATGGACCACAGAGAAACGTTCTGAATGGCGTTTTAAATTGATACATATTTCTGTTCGCTTCAACAGCTCACCTACAATTAACTGTAAACTATAGTTGTCTAATGACTAACTAATTTCCCTACCACTACTCCGTTCAAGAATAATAATAAGAACAAAACCAGTAAAGAATCATATTTTCTTTTATTATTACCATAAAAGAAGCACTTTAAAAACAATAATAATGCAATTAGAAAAAAACAGTTTAAATAAAAAAATACACATAATCACGATTTTTTTTTATTTTTTAGCACAAAAACATAAACAGCAGTTATTTGAAATAGGCACTAGGAAAAGAACAAACTTTTTGTTTACACTTAAAACAATTAAAACAATATCACACTTTTTTTCTATTTATTTTATTTACAAAAAATACAAAATTTATTTGAAATAGGCTAGGGAAAAAATATTTTCATTAAACAATAAATACACTTAAAATAATATCACCTTTTTTATTTATTTTATTTACAAAAAAATTAGAACAACATTTTTAATTTAAAATAGGGTCCCCCCATCCCCGGGGATGGCCACTGTGGTGGCCCAAGGCTGAACTGGAACGCGCGGGGGGCCCGCCGTGGCGGGTTGGGGCCGGGAAAATTAAATTATTAAGAAATAACTCTGCCTTGCATATTGAAAACTAAAGTATAAGGATATAACTCTGCGTTGCATAAGCCCATATTGAACATTTATTCAATTGAATTGAATTGAATTTATTTATAACCCGTTGAAATACAATGATGAAATGGAGTATAAAAAAAGAAGAAAAGAAGGAGAAAAGAAAAAACAAAAGCAAAAGAAAAAGACGGATAATGACAAATAAAACGAAATTAATAAAACCCACCTTGTACTATGAGAGAATTTAAGTTAATTTATTCAGACCGAGATGTTTTCTATACTCTACACATTCAACTCGGTCTGACATTAGATAGTGTCCGTGTGGAAGTACCTTCACACCATCCTCAAGTACATAAACTTTGGCTGATATGGCCGACATGGCGTTTTTCTCAATTCTAACTGTGTAGTTTTTAAATTGTAAAGAGCGAATCGCCATGACTTTCGCTCTTTCGACTGAACACTACGTTCCACACAGTCTTTATAAACACTCATATTGAAATTCTTTTTTTCAAAGTGTGCAGGCACCCCCTTGCAAACTTGTTTGATATCCTGATGTGCGTTTCCACAAAGTATACCTTCTGCCCAGAAAACACACCACTGGATATCAGATTGCTTCCGTTTTCGGATTTTAGCATTAAAAATTGATTTGGGGCCTGGCGTTCCACTTGCTCTGGATAGAGGGTCAGTTGGATAGTCTGGATAGTTGGTGTAGTTCATCTGCGAACTAATGTACTCTCTATTTTCCAAATCATTCAACAAATTTTCAGTTTTAACTTTTAACAGGAGTGACTCAGTGTCCCGTAATACATTTGAACTTGTCCCTCAATCGGCCATTGTACCTTGCATACATTATAATAAAATGACAACATGAGTTTTTTTATATTTCCGCTATTGCACTCCCGCCTGAAATATTTTCATTTCTTGCGATGTAGGAGCACCATATTAGAGAATATAATGGTACGGTGTGAAGTTCAGGTTGGCGATCATTCGAACACAATCTTTGGGATTGGTTACAATGTCAGAGTGACTTTTGTTTCGTACGCTTTTGCACATTTTACCAAAGGCTGAGTTCAAAATGAGTTTATAGATTTCCTTTTCAACCTTCGTTTTCGCTTGTGAACGTTAAATGACAAAGGTGTCAATAAACGTTTTCATATAGGGCCTTCAATCAAATTGGAGGGCTCTATGTATCTTAGTGATTTTGAAACCATTGGAAACCATCCATCTCAATAGCACATGAGAAACAACGATATTCTGTTTCAGGTTAAGGTCAGCAATAAGTTTTTGCTTTGAAGGCACCCAGTGCATACTCCCATCCTCTACTAAAGATAAATTGTAAGGACTCAGAGAGTCCTTACCCACCGGTCTATTTATGCACGAAAAAACAAAGTCTTTTACCGAGTCAAGGATTTCCATGGTATTTCACCGTCAATTTAAAAAAACATCCTTGCACCCTATTCTCCTCAATGGTAGCGATGTTGGGGAAATTCGAAGCACAAGGATTGTTTAGCCATTTGTAATTGCCACACGGCAAACAGTAGTGAGACATCACCGACGGATAAAGGGAATTCATATAGAAAAAAGCTGCATCCGACTTTTCATCGATTTGCTGTCCGGTCGGATCAGTTTTCATGATAATATCCCCGTGAAAAATATACCCACCCCTCATTAATCTTTCTACAAAAAGGTGCTTATCCACGTCGGTAATCACACCTATTTCTTCTTTACTGATTTTAAGAATCAAGTCAACCACCGGATGAGGAGGGGAAAAATAATACCCTAAATCCAACCCAAATTCCCCATAGGCTTTATCCGTTTTTTTTGCACACAATGTCCAAAAGAGTCAATACATCACTAGCCAAGTACAGTTTACAGTAATCCCACCCATTTTTATATCTTGTCTTTGCCCAAAAACTCTTGGCAAGTTCATAGTCGCCAGTGGTGCATTGACGATCCGTAAGTGAATTTTAAAATGCTTCGATAGGTGGTAATGACACCTCATCTAGCCTCGAAGTAGAGTTGTAGTAATCATACGCATATATTCCCTTACACGTTAATAAATCATACATTTCATCATCGGGGAAGCGCTGTTTAAGGAGGGGGCAACTATCAAAATTCTCGCTTTTCTAAACCTGAATCAATTGACTTAAAGCCTTGGGGAAGAAACTGAAAGAGTCTAAGAAACGGATTTTATTTAGACACGTGTTACCCTTGTCTACTGTTTTCCACATGAATTGTAGCAGCAGTAGCTTCTCCGATGATTTAGGTATGATATTAGAACTCATGCGTTATCTACAACGTACCATCTACCCATGCGTTATCTACAACTCCCCCATTGGCATTGCGGGCCAACGCCGGTAAAATAAACTTTAAATTGTAATTGGAATTGTGTATAAAAACTGGTACTAAATATTGCTTTCTAACGTTTGTATTGCACGATTTTTGTGCAGCCCCTCTAGAGTTACTCCCTCCCGATGAAATTTCCTGCCATAATTGATCATGATCGATCACCTTCTTCTTTACCTCATTCCCAGTACCATCATCAAATTCCCCCTTACAAACCCAACATATTTTACGATTTTCAATGGCCAATCTGTCATCTGGTGATACAACAAAATGTATAGTTTGTATAGCGTAGGCAAGAAATTGCGCCATTCGCTGTTTTAATCAGACTGGTCAATGCCGTGCGTATGCAGTTTCCCCCACCCAACGACTCAACTACATCCAGTACTTGCATGGTATTACTAGAGTCTCTTTGCACGTGAGTGTAAGAGACCCCTATGGCTTCATCTATTTTAACCCTATTTGGATTTGACGAATAGTACAAGTCTGTTAGTTTGGCTTAACAGTCCAAAGCGATCTTGCTGCTCTACGGGAGCGAGTTTTGGAAGTTCTTAAAACGCAAGATCGCACTATCTCCGCTAACCATTTCCACAGCCTGGTATCCATGACGTTTACAGTGTTTCATGTGATGCTTTAACTTTAAATTACTACGAAATCTTGAGAGGCATGTTGTACAATAGTAGCATAAACCATCCCGTTTTTTACCCTCACTTAAAAACCTACTAATATCGGTTATTGGATTAAAATGTCCAATTGAATCAGGCTCTCAAGGAGGCGTGTATAGAAGGCAGACCCAATGCTTCACTGATTTAATAGACGGAGCCCTGACTGGATATAATACACCCTTTTTATCAGAACGCAGACCCTCCTCAAATTCTGTTTCATACTGTAATTCCGTAAGACCAATCTTTAAATGTTCATTAGCCCGCTCAAAATATATATCCCTTTTAGTGTAACGGGAAATTGACCATTTAAACAATTGAAATCTACTTTAGGAAGCTTTGATCCATCCCCATTAGCTGCTAATTTATCCAAATTTTTCTTAGTAGCACCATTTCGGAGAGGCCTAAGGGCCGCAATCAAAAACGCATGCTTGAAACACTGTAGAAACGCATCGTGACAGATTCGTTTTATTCCTTTACAACCCTCTAAATCTGAATGATATTTTAATTCAATACCCCTCTCCCTATGCCCACCTTTTAAAATAAAATCTTTTTTAAATCTAAAAAAATTAACGGTTAAATTCTCAATAAGTAAAACAACCGACCCCCTACCTCCCCTTATTATAATTGTCCAGTTTATTTATGATGCTGTTTACCCGATCCAAAAAAACCTCTACATGATTTTCCAAATGTGGGCGAATTGCTAACATTTCTGTATGCAAGTATTTTGAGTAAACTTCGCTCTCATTTTCATTTAAAAAATATATTTTTAGCGCTATTAATGCTTTTAAACGGTCCCTCCCTCCCCACACCCGCATCTGTTGTTCAAGAAGGGCTCGAATCTTGCTAACATAGGAATGAGTGATAACCAGGGGGTCTGTTACTATACCTCCTCACATTAAAGAATTAAAGGGGTCACCGAAAACGGCCATGTAGACATTAGTATGGTGCAAGGCAGAGTTAGACAATAAAAAATCTGGTAGTGTAAATGTATGCCGGGCTAATGTTTCATTGTCACTACTCTCGTCAGCATCAATAGTGGGGGTGGCATAAAATCTTAAATAGCACCACCACCGACAGTCTGTTCAATTGCATTTTTAGGGGTGGGGTGAAATCATCCATTTCGCTAAGGATACCTTCCACGGTGTTTGGTGATGGTTGGTCTAGCCAGCCAGTATTGTCATGTGACGGAATTTGATTATGTATGTTATCATGCGAACCCGGTTTAGATAAACTTGTGGGGGTATCCCCCAAATATTCATTTATTAACCTATTTGCCCATTCCGGGTCCTCACTTATGTCTATGTCATACGTTAAGTCCTCCAAGCTAGCTATGTCCCCAAAACAATTATTTAAAAAGGTCCTTTACCATTCTAGATTGTCATCAACTATAACACTATCCCCAGAATCTAATGGTGAAGGCTCATTGAAAATAACTGATTCTTGAGCTGATATTGATGGAGGCGATAATTCACCGATTTAAGCTATAAAAACAGGATTTATTTTCCACTATTTTCCACTATCCACTATTTTATAAAGTAAAAAATAAATTATTAATCAGCTCTATGGTCATTTACGTAAAATAGAATGAAAAAAAAATTTTTCACCCTCCACTCCCCCCTCTTCTTCTTCTTCCTCTTCTTCTTCTTCAACTATTAGCCCATGAGTTAATACACAAACACATACAACTATTTAAAATCAAACACATACACATACAACTAAGATTTAAAATTATTAAGAGTAAAAGTAAGAATAGGCAAATGCAATAACATAAAATGTGGCAAAAAGTATCTAAGGCCCTTAGGTTATCCGTAGTATGTTTTCATTGCGAAATTGTAAGTGCATTATAAACTTCAATACAAAAAGATATGTGGTTATTATGGATTTTCATTTATGTAGAATGGGAATAGGTGTTTTTGCACCATCACCACCTCTTTCCCCTCACCCAAAATTACTCCATTAGCTAGTATACATACTATCTGATAAGGGCACTTACGTCAGAAATTGTCGGTAACTCGTGAGAAATGTCCTGCCTATCAGATGGCGGTGCATATCTGATTACACTTCTCCTCGCCATGTTCAATGATCTAATTAGGTCCATATCAGTAGTCCCAGACTCGCCATCGAGCTTTGGTCGCTTTTGCGCAGGAAGACTTTGACCATCAATACCCTTGAATAAAAATTAATTTTCAGTTTTTTTTGGAAGGTAAGTCCCTTGGATGACTTATAGGCTTATAAACTTAAATTTCAATCTGCTTAAAGTCATAAAAAGAACGCGAATCCTAGATGGAGCCTAAGCTATCTATATTTTAAACAAGATACAAAGTATAGCACAATTTTGACTATTAGGTCCGTTTGATATTAATTTTAAATACGATGCGCAAAAAATAAGCAATTTTGACTATTAGGTCCGTTTGATATTTATTCAGAATATTAATGGGGTTGTTCTCCCCTCTCTAAAACCAAAGCTCACGCAGGATAAAAGAAAAATTTGTATGTCTTTTTCAATTATGAACGTCACGATTTTAAAACTTATAGGCTTAAATTTCAATCTGCTTAAACTCATAAATAAGATCGCCAGTCCTAGATGGGGCCTAAGCTATCTATATTTTAAATACGATGCATAAAAAATAACACGATTTTGAATATTAGGTCCATTTGATATAAATTTAGAATGTTAATGGGGGCACCGTTCCTTCCTCCCCAAAGCCAAAGCTCACGCAGGATAAAAGAAAAAAATTGTATGTCTTTTTAAATTATGAACATCACGATTTTAAAACTTATAGGCTTAAATATCAATCTGCTTAAACTGGTAAAAAAGAACGCTAGTCCTAGATGGAGCCTAAGCTATCTATATTTTAAATACGATGCACAAAAAATAACACAATTTTGACTATTAGGTCTGTTTGATATTTATTCAGAATATTAATGGGGGCACCGTTCCCCCTCCCCAAAACCAAAGCTCACGCAGGATAAAAGAAAAAAAATTTTATATCTTTTTAAATTATAAACGTCACGATTTCAAAACTTATAGGCTTAAATCTCAATCTGCTTAAACTCATAAGAAAGAACGCCAGTCCTAGATGGAGCCTAAGCTATCTATATTTTAAATACGATGCAACAAAAATAACACAATTTTGACTATTAGGTCCGTTTGATGTTTTTTCAGAATATTAATATTCCTCAACCCCCACACTCCACAATACCAAAGTCCGCCCCCCAACGCGTTAAAGATATTGTACAAATTTAAAGGAGACGCAGTGCTCGTTACTCAATTTTTAGTCTTAAATATGAGATATTTCTGCAAGCCAGTTAAGAACCGTTCTAGCTAAAATACCCTATACCTGAACAGCTGTCACAAAGCGTTTGAATTACGCCTTAGAAATGTAGTCCCCTGTCAGTCAAAAACCCAATATTATAAGATAGTTAAAGGTAACTATACGAAAAAGACCTGTTTTTTGATATTACAAGAATAAAAATATCCACTTACAAGGATCCTTTTGGAATTCTCCATTTCAATACAAATAAATTTAAAAAGAAAGGCTACATATTCAAGTTTTTTTTTCAAACTGATCTAGAAAAACTAATTGCAACCTAATTTATACAGAAAAAACACGATTATATGACCTCCGGCTGAAACTAGTATTTTTACAAAAAGACCATTAAACCTTTGACCACGCTATATAAAGGTCTTCAGTTTTGGCTATTGAACCTAAAAAAACATGTCTGACAAGTCTTGTCCCCGGCGCAGTAATTGATGCATGGCCGTGGTAAGTCATGTACCGTTGAAACTGCACTGTATATTAAGTACCCCCCGTATCAACTCTCTCTGATTGGTTCAGAAAATGGGTTTTGACACAGAAACCTGTCTGGTAAGACATTAAAGTCTGTAGTACTAGATGCCCGTCTGTGGTAAGGCATGTACCGTCCGTAGTACTAGATACCTGACCGTGGTAAGGCATGTACCGTTGAAACTGCACTTGTTAAGACACATTTTACTCAAATTATCTTTTATAGCTGAATGGATGTTGCAAAGCATGTGAATTTTGCGTTAGATAATTACATCAGTTCGCTGTCTGTGAGAAAACCCAGATGACAGATAGTTAAAAGCTAGCTATAATGAAAAAAGTCTCGAATAAAAAGAATAAAAAGAAAAAAAACATACCAGAATTCTCTTGAAGTTATCCATCTGAATACGAATAATTAAACAACAAAGGCTATCTATTCAAGTTGTTTTCTCGAACTGATGCACAAGGAGTTATTACACCTTAGTTTATAAGAAAAAAAACAACAATTATCTTACCCTTCGAGTGAAACTAGTACTCTTACAAAAAGACCATTAAACCTTTGAATACGTTATACCAACGTCTTTATTTATAGCTGTTGAACCTAGAAACAACCTGTCTGGTAAGGCATTCCCCGTCTGTATTACTAGATACCTGACCGTGGTAAGGCAGGTACCTTTGAAACTGCGCTATATATTAAGTACCGTCCGTATTTCTTGTCTCTGATTGGTCCAGAAAATGGGTGTTGACACAGAAACTTGTCTGGTGAGGCATGTTCCGTCTGTAGTACTAGATACCCGCCCGTGGTAAGGCATGTACCGTTGAAACTGCACTGTATATTAAGTACCGTCCGTATTCCTTGTCTCTGATTGGGCCAGAAAATGCTTGTTGACACAAAAACCTGTCTGGTAAGGCATGTACCGTCTGTAGTACTAGATACCTACCCGTGGTAAGGAATGTCCCGTTGAAACTGCACTGTATATTCATGCTCCAGGCCTTGTCCCTTCTGCGGTGCCTATTGCCCTACTACTCGTAACTTAGGCTAGTTAGGAAGTTGAGCAGTTTTCAACTTAGTGATAATCACTTGAGAAATTTATTATAGCCTTTACTTGAAAAATGGCATCAATTGAAAATATGATCATTTATTTTATTAGAAATAGGCCATATACGTTCAATGAAATAAAAAAAAAATAGCAAGGACATTTTCCAAATGGGTATCTCATCTGGAATTTTGTCGTGACTACTATGTGATTCTAGGATTGTCGCCTTTTAGTGTCTCATTTTTTTTTGGTTTAGTGATCAACTTTGAGAATTGGTATATAGAATGGTTAAATTGTAAAAATTTATTAAGCAAGTCTAAAGTATGAGTTAAATTGTTTGATAAGTAAAATAATAAATGTGTTACTGGCTTGCTTCCTTTTCTCTGGCACCTTATTGTATCTTTTTTATTATTATTAATGGAAAAACTAGTAAGATACTAAAAGTTTGTCAAAGGATTTTAAGTGGTTATTGGTAGATGCTATAGAAATACAATATAGGCCACATTGTGCAACAATTTGTGGTAAGGTCTTGCCAATTATGATGAATTTTGCCAAGTTTCAGGATGGTATAAATAGTAATATTAGGAAGTATTTGACCTTTTATATGTCTCCTTGAATTTTATTTTCTCCTTGAACTGGGAAAGTACGGAACATGCATTTTTTTAAAATCTAGCAGACAGACATTTTTCTATTTTGTTGACTTTTTAATAAAAATTCAAAATCTTTGCTTAATCCTGAACTTTATTTTTGGAATAATAAAAATAGTACTTACGCTTCAATGTGAACAGAAAAATTTCAGTGTAAAGAGACCCAAGTAAAATTCTGAATAACTTATGCTGCTTAGCTTAGGCTACTTAGGGCAACGTGCAAATCCAGAATGAATGCTGATTCCGAAGAAATAAAGTTTATTATGTTTATTATAACTCATAAAAAGTTACACGCCTGAGAAAACTATCCTGATTTTCAGAGGGGGGGGGGCACTCGCCAAAAGTTAAGCGATCTTAATGAAAATCACACTACCATATTTAACATATTAAAGAACCCTACTGCAATGGTTTCAGGCTGTTTTTTGCAAAACTAAGGAGTTTTGTGTTTTTGGCCAGAAGAAATATTATTTATGCGTGTTTGTTTATCGTTTTCTCCCCGAAATTGATCATATCAAACCAAGGGTCCTAGGCGATAGGAAGAACGCTCATTTGAACGGAAAATAAAAGTTCTAGCGCGCTTTTAAAGTGGCCAAAAAGATCGGAGATCAATTATCCTCCTTCCTATGCCCTTTTTTTTGCTAAACACAGCTGATCAAAATTTTAAGATAGCCTTTTGATTCAGCATAAATGAAAGATCTGTAAGTCAGGCAATATGCCCATGGTGTAAACATAGTATTTTTAATTGGGAAATGTGCGGAAATTTTTGGGGAAGAATTATCTTCGAGGGAGGATTTCCACAGGAAGAATTTTAAGTGGGGAGGAACATTTTTTGGGAGAATTTACCAGGGGAAATTTACACAGGGAGAGGAAAGGGAATTTTTTGCCGTAATTCGGAAAACAGTCAGAAACTAAACAAAAAAAAAGAAGAAAAAAACAGTTTTTCAACTGAAAATAAAGAACAAGATTAAAACTAAACGATCAAAAATTATCACATATATGCGGGAGGCTACCCGATGCTCAACTCTTGCTCTTTACGATGAAGTTTGACTTATAGTCATAATTCCTTAAGAAAGACTCCACAAAGACAAAGGGTGTTGAATTTGAATGATTTGTATTTTTAAAGAACAATGACTGATTGATTGATACCTTTATTTTCAACAATTCACAAAAATAATCGAACAATGAAATAAGCATGGCCACAACTACAAAGTCAAAGGACCTGTACACAGTGGTTCACTTAATTTATTAAATCAGAATGAACATATATATATATATATATATATATATATATATATATATATATATATGTAAAATGTGGAGATATATATATATATATATATATATATATATATATGTGTAATGTGTGGATCCAGGATTTTTGGAAGTTTGCAGGGGGAGGGGAATCCTGCTATAAATTTGATAACCTTTTTCACCCGAGGGCAGTCGTCATCACCTTAGCAGTCATCTAAACACATATTAGGGAAGTGAGATGGTTGCTCCTTCTCCCCCATCCCCTAGACTGCCATTATATCAATCACAGAAAGAAATGATATATCGGAGAGGAATAGTTTACACGAATATAAAAATGGAAATAAAACAATCTACAATAACGTTTACCTGACTCAAGCTTTAGATTTTATAGGGAAAGAGATCTTTCCCTGTATATTAGAAATCATCATTAACTGAATCCTCAATATCTATTAGTTACATTTTTTTTTCTAAATTTGATGCTAAACCTAATTAATGAAAAGTTCATTCTGAACGTATGTAGTTTGCAAAAGAGTCATTTATTTGAAAATGGAAAAAATAGTGGAGCTAGGTTTTGTCAAATTAATATTGGTGGGAAATATTCTATTTGGTTAGGTCTTTGATATAGTTTTGGTACTCAAGAAGAACACTATTTCTCTAGTTTCAATTTTCGAGTTTACAATATGCCTACTATTTCTTTTTTTCTTTTCGTAATAATTCTTTGACCATTTTACTTAGAAAAGTTGTCTATTACTGAATAGTAATCTTTTTCAGTCTTAAACGGTAATTTAAGAAAATTTATTGGCTTCGTGAATTTCTCGTAACGGTAATACGTTACATGTTCTTGGAATTATCTTCCGGATAGGGCTTCAACAATCGAAAAAATTAGAAAAAAAGGATGCTCACTCAAATTAAAGTAATTAGCGAAGCACTTGACAGTTTCTTAAGAAACCAGCAATTTAAATTCAATTATAGATATTAGGAATAAAATGTAAACGAGTCAAAGATGAAGGGTCAGTTTTGTCCGAACTTGGTAGTATCTATCAGTCTAATACTATTATCCGGTAATTTCTATTTGATTCTATTTGATTCTTGAGCACTTGAGATTGCTGAACCGGATTAATATTTGGCCATCACCTGTTCTAGAAGGATAAGCTACTGTAAGTGTGTACTAAATGACCGTTCATAGTAAAAGCACAAATATAGCATAGTCCCCCCCGCAAAAAAATCTAATTAGGATATTGCATAAAGCCTATATTTAGCTGGCTTTTTTTTTAAATAAATATTAAGGCTACTATGCACGTAATTTTCTTTGCAAAGAAAAGTTTATTTATTTCTTTAAAAATTTGGTACTCCTGTACTAAACGCACTCTTTTATATAGTGCTATTTTGGTTGATGCTAATT
Source organism: Artemia sp. Qi Xiang Cuo (assembly GCF_049724085.1). Taxonomy (NCBI): domain Eukaryota; kingdom Metazoa; phylum Arthropoda; class Branchiopoda; order Anostraca; family Artemiidae; genus Artemia; species Artemia sp. Qi Xiang Cuo. The sequence continues at coordinate 49,710,267 of NC_142805.1, read as the reverse complement.
AAATAAAATAAAATAGGATGAATAAATAATAGTTTGGAAACAAATTTGGGCTATATATTTTCACATTAGGGGTGGGGTGGGGGGTTCGGGGCAAAGCATACCATATATTAAATAAATAACCTGACCTAACGTAACCTAGGTACCTTTCCCCCCTCCCTAAACCCCAAAAAAAAACAGTTTAAATATAGTTCTTGCCTTTGTTTCCACAAGGCAGCGTAAACCTGTTTTTCATCATGTGTCTCGGTCTATTTCGTGGCTGGTTTACATTGCAGTATATAAAAGAGTGCGTTTAGTAAAGGAGTACCAAAAATTTATTAGTTACTCATCCAGGAATTCATTGTATTGCTGCTCTTTTCCATAATGTGACATAAACTTGTAAAAACATAAGATCAGAGACTCTATTGCATTCAGCGACCTTATGCTGAATGCTCTAGTGCCTTCAGCGAAGGGTCGTAAGCCATCAGTTTATTATTTATTCTTGTTTAGCTATTTTATTATTAATATTATTTTTTAGCGCAGCAATTTTATATGCAAGAGATGGTTTTAGACACTTCAGAGGGGCTCATTCGAATAGAAATTTAAATCTATGGTGTCCTTTTCAGAGTCAAAAAAGATTGGATGGAAACAAACCCCTCTCTCTTTCCATTTTCTGCTCTCTCAACTCTTTTACTTCCAGAAACATCCGATTGAGGTTTGGGATAGCCATTTTGTTCAAAACAGTCAGAAGTTTCAATAAATCAAACAGTTCGTGGTAACGAACTGTATGTAAGGAGCGACCCGGCTCAATGGTAACCAAAACTCTAGAAAACGGGATTTTGATACCAAAAGATGCATCAAAAGAATCAAATATTAATTCTGATTTCAAATATATAAGTTTGTTTAAGTCTAGTCCAACTCATTAAAAGTTACGAGCCTGAGAAAATTTGGCTGATTTTCGAAAAAGGGGGAAAGGTCCCCTAAAAGTTATAGAACCTTAATGAAAATCAGACCATCATATTCAGCGAATCAGAGATCCCTACTGTAGAGGTTTCAGGCTCCTATCAACAAAAATGTGGAATTTTGCATATTTTTTTTTGCCAGAAGAAAGATTAATGATGCGTGTTTATTTGTTGTTTTTTTTTTCAGGCGTGATCGTACCGACCCAGTGGTCCTAGAATATCGTGGGTGGGCTCAATGAAACGGAAATTAAAAGTTGTAGCGCTATTTTTAAGTGACCGAAAAAATGGAGGGCAACTAGGCCCCCTCCAATGCACATTTTTTTTCCCAAAGTCACCCGATCAAAACTTTGGGATAGCCATTTTGCTCAGCATCGTCGAAAATATGATAACTATGTCTTTTAGGATGACTTAATCCTCCGAAGTCCCCGGAAGGAGGGCTGAAAGTTATGAACTTTACCCAATGTTAACATATAGTATTGGTTATTGGGAAGTATAAAGACGTTTTCAGGGGGGATTTTTTCTGTTGGTGGTAAATAAATAGTGGTAGTGGTAGTGGTAAAACGTTCGTAAATAAAATTAAACAAGTTTCGAGAAAGCCATTTAACCAAATAAATGTAAAATTAATATGAAAATCTTTTTGTAAATATTAAAAAAAAAATTTGTAATGTACGATGAGCCAAAACCAAAACCTGCATTAATTCAAAAACGTTCAAAAATTAAATAAAAAAAAACAAGTTTGTTTAACTGAAAGTAAGGAACGACGTTAAAACTTAAAACGAACAGAAATTATTCCGTATATGAAAGGGGCTGTCCCCTCCTCAACGCCTCATTCTTTACGCTAAAGTTTTAATTTATCATAACTTTTTTTTTTTAAATAAAAAACTTTAGCGTAAAGAGCGAGGCGCTGAGGAGGGGACATCCCCTTTCCTATACGGAATAATTTCTGTTCGGTTCAAGCTTTAACTTCGTTCCTTACTTTCAGTTAAAAAAAACTTGCTTTTTTTTTATTTAATTACATCCAGACATGACATGACCCTACAGATTCTCAGGAAAGGGCCGTAAGTACTAAGATTGGCAATAGTTTAAACGTCTATTTAACAATGAAAAGAGGGCGGGGCTTGTTCATATCTCATGAATGACAAATGGTATTTAGTTGAAACCACTGTATATATAATTAGTTTGTTAATTATATATACAGTGGTTGAAATCTTCAGGGAATGTTAACGGAGATATTGAAATAAATGAAAAGACATGCATGTTGAACCCAATCAAAACTTTTATATGAATCCAGGTTGCCAAGAGGGCAAATGTCTCTTATGAAGGGATAATTGTATGAAATTGAAACTCTCAGGGAATGTAGAGGAATTTGAATTAAATCAAAAGACGGTACGTAAATGACATTTGAAGCCATTTAGAGAGTTTGGGAAGCGAGAGGGTAGCACCACTCTCATTTTTCGATCTTTAGTAGCCTTGTGGTAGGGTTTTGTTGTTAACGTGTTGTTGATATTATGAGAAATAAAAATACACACAGCTCAAAATGTAAATGGGTTCTAGGAAAGTGCAAAAAAACACTATGTCCTCTTGATGGTTTAGGGGGTTGTAGCCCTACTCCTGTTTGAGTTAATTTCTATTCACTTTAAGTTTGACTGTATTCTTCATCTTTATTTCTGTCGTTTAGTATTCTTCGATTTGTCTATAGTAGTATCTGTTATCTTTATGTCTGATTAAATAAAAAATAAACTAGTTTATTTCGACTGGAATTAAGAAGCGACATTAAATCTTAAAATGAACAGGAATTATTAATATTTGGGAGGGTTGCACCCTCTTCAATACCTCGCTCTTTGAGCTAAAGTTTGACTTTTTGTTACGACCATTTAAAATTGACTCCTGAAACATAAGGACCGTTTAATTAAAATAAAGAGCTGTTTTAAAAGTTCTAAAGAAAACTTTAGTTTAAAAAGGGAGGTATTGAGGAGGGGGAAACCCCCCTCATATACGTAATAATTTCTGCTCGTTTTAAGTTTTAATTTCAATCCTTATTTTCAGTTGAAAAATTTGTTTTTGTTTGATTTCTGATCGTTTTTTTAGATAATTAACTTAAAAAAACAAGTTTTTTTTTAACTGAAAGTAAGGAGCGGCAATTAAACATAAAACGAAAAGAAAATATTCAGTATATTAAATGGGCTGTCCCCTCCTCAATGCCTCGCTCGTTACGCTAAAGTTTTTTATTGTTTTAAAAAATAAAGTTGTGAGAAAGAGTCAAACTTTAGCGTAAAGAGCAAGGCGTTGAGGAGGGAACAGCCCATTTTATATACGGAATAATTTCTGTTAGTTTTAAGTTTTAATGTTGCTCCTTACTTTCAGCTAAAAAAACTTGTTTTTTTACTTAATTTCTGAACGTTTTTGAATTAACGCAGCTTTGATTTTGGCTTAAGGTACATGAATAATTAAAACGAAAATCGAAAATTAATTTTCCTTTTTTTGCCTAATAGGTTTTCTCGAAAATTTGTTCTGACGTAACTTACGAACTAACTTACGTAACGAATTCCTATATTCGTATGTTTTTATTACGTATATCAGGGAGTTCGCTCCCTAATCAATACCTCGCTCTTTGCGCTAAAGTTCGAATTTTGTTCGAATCAGAAACCTCTGAATCACAAAGGCCGGTTCATTATAATAGATAGCTCTTTTGAAAGTACTAAAAAATTTTAGCGTAAAGAGCGAGGTATTGATTAGGGGGCGAACCCTCTCATATACGTAATAATTTCTGTTTGTTTTAAGTTTTAATGTTGGTCCTTAATTTCAGTTGAAAAAAAACTTGTTTTTTATTTAATTTCTGATGGATTTTTAAATAATGCTGGTAAATCTGGCGCCCCCTTTATGGAAATGTTCCTTCCCCCAAGGAAATATCCTCCATGGAAAGATCCTCCCCCGTAACCTCTACTCCGACCCTGACCCCCCAGTAGAAGAAAATTCCTCCTGAAAACACCTGTATACTTCCCAATAACCAATACTATATGCAAACAATGGGCAAAATTTATAACTTGCAGCCCTTCCCCCGGGAACTGTGGGGGAGTAAGTCATCCTCAAAGATATATTAATTAAATTTTAGAGTATGCTGAACAAAATAAATATCTCAAAATTTTTATTGGGTGACTTCGGGAAAAAAATGAGGGTGGTAGAAGGCCAAGTTGCCCTCCGATTTTTTTGGTCACTTAAAAACGGTACTAGAACTTCGATTTACCGTTGGAATGTACCCTCTCACGATATTCTAGGACTACTGGATCGATAAGATCATCCCTGGGCAGGGGTATTGTTTGAGGGTGGCAAGGGGGGGGGCAGTTGCCCCACCCCAATAATGTGAAGAAGAAATTTGTTGTACATCCTATGCCCTTTAACTATCCGAATGTGGACCCCTCTTGCCCCCCAATAAAAATACTGGAGATTCGCCCCTGCCCCTGGCGAAACAAAATAAATAAAAAAAATAAATAAACACGCATCCATGTTCTTTCTTCTGGCCAAAAATACAAAATTCCACATTTTCACAGATAAGAGCTTGAAACTTCTATAGTAGGTTCTCTGATACACTGAATCTGATGGTGTGATTTTCATTAGATTTCTATGAGTTTTAGGGGTTCCCCCCCTTTTTTTTGAAAATAAGGCAAATTTTCTCAGGCGCGTAACTTTTAATGGGTAAGACTAAACTTGATAAAACATTTATATTTCAAATAAGCATAAAAATCTGATTCTTTTGATGTATTTATTGGTATCAAAATTCCGTTTTTTAGAGTTTCGGTTGCTATTGAGCCGGGTCGCTCCTTACTTACAGTTCATTGCCACGAACTGTTCGATGTCGGGGAACCCGGCTCTCCCTCCATGGAAATATCCCTTATCCCACGAAATATTCCTCCATAGAAACATAAACCCATGTAACCTCTCTCCCACCATCCCCCCTCCCCTGAAATGTTTTAGTATACTTCCCAATAACTAATACTATATGTAAACAATGGGCAAGTTCATAGCTTGCAGCCCTTTCCCCGAGGACTTTGGGGGGGGGGGGTCAAGTCATCCTCGAAAACATACTTATTAGATATTTCGACTATACTGAATACAATAGCTGTCTAAAAATTTTGATCGGAAAACTTTAGGGAAAAAGGGGGCAGGATGGGGGACTAGCCATCCTCCAATATGCTTGGTCCCTTAAAAAGAGCACTAGAACTTTTGATTTTCAATCAAATGACTCCTCTTCGGATTTTCTAGGCTCACTTTTTCGATACAATCATCCCTGAAAAAAAAAAAACAAAAAAAAACAGACGCATCCGTGATCTTTCTTCTGGTAAAACATGCAAAATTCCACATTTTTGTACATAGGAGTTTAAAACCTCTGCAGTAGGGTTCTCTGATATGCTAAATCTGATTATTTGATTTCATTAAGATTACGTGGTTTTCGGGGGTGTTTTCCCCTTTTAAAAAATTAGGCAAATTGTCTTAGGCTCTTAACTTTTGATGAGTAGCTTTAAACTTGATGAATTTGATATGTTTTAAATAAGCATGAAAATTCGACTCGTTTGACGTATCAATGTTATCAAGATTCTGTTTACTAGAGTTTCGGTTACAATTGAGCCGCATTGCTCCTTACTTACAGTTTGTTACCACGAACTGTTTAATGTGATTATTTATTTTTATGTTTGTTCATTTTTGGTTTCATTTATGTTGACATTAATTTCCGTTGGTTTTAAACTTGAATTATAATAGGACTTTATTTCCGCTCGTCTAGGATTTTAATACGGCTCTTTACTTTTTTTTTAAAAGTATAACTTTCTGAAAAAGTTTTTAAAATTAAATTTAAGTTGAGCTCCCGTCTAGTTACCGCTGCCTATGTTACAAAAAATTTCCTACACAGAATTACACAATATCATAGGCAGCACGCTAGCGCTGCCTAAGTAAAGAAGGATGTGGGCTCAATGTGTTTTTTTTCTCCACCCAGGCACTTCGTATCGAAGGAGTTGTCGTAGAAACTTCGAAAAGGGCTCATTCGATTGGAAATTGGAGTGGCTAGTGCCCTTTTTAATAGTCAAAAGTGATTGGAGGGCAACTAGCCCCTCCACGCCCATCATTCCCCCAAACACATTCAATCAAAATTTTGAGATAACCATTTTGTTCAGCGTAGCTGATTTCCAGATAGAAAATATCTTTTTGAGGAGGAAACCCCCCCACAACCCTCGGGGCAAGGGTTTTAAGTTATGCCCTAGGGGTATATAAGGTTTTATAGAAGGCGTTGTCGTAGAAACTTCAATAAAGGCTCATTCGATTGGAAATTCAAAGGGCTAGTGCCCTTTTTAATAGTCAAAAGTGATTGGAGGGCAACTAGCCCCCTCCCTAAGCCCATCATTCCCCCAAACACATAAAATCAAAATTTTGAGATAGCCATTTTGTTCAGCGTAGTTGATTTCCAGATAGAAAATATCTTTTTCGAGGAGGACACTCCTCCACAAGCCTCGGGGCAAGGGTTTTAAGTTATGGCCTGGGGGCATATAAGGTTTTTTATAGAAGGCGTTGTCATAGAAACTTCAAAAAAGGCTCATTTGATTGGAAATTTAAAGGGCTACTGCCCTTTTTAATAGTTGAAAGGGATTGGACGGTAACCAGCCCTCCTTTCACGGCCACCTTTTCATAGGCAGCGCTAAGTAAAGAACGATGTGGGCACAATGTGTTGTTTTTTGCTTTTTTTTCTGCATACCTGGGTACTTCGTATCGAAGGAGTCGTCGTAGAAACTTCGAAAAGGGCTCACTCGATTGGAAATTGGAGTGGCTATTGTCCTTTTTAATAGTCAAAAGTGATTGGAGGGCAACTAGCCCCCCCCCACTCCCCTCCTTTCCCCAAACACATCCAATTAAAATTTTGAGATAGCCATTTTGTTCAGCGTAGTTGATTTCCAGATAGAAAACATATTTTTGAGGAGGACACTCCCACAAAACCCTCAGGGCAAGGGTTTTAAGTTATACCCTGGGTGCATATATGGTTTTTATAGAAGGTGTTGTCGTAGAAATTTCAAAATATGCTCATTCGATTGGAAATTCGAAGGGCTAGTACCCTTTTTAATAGTCAAAAGTGATTGGAGGGCAATAAGCCCCCCTCTCCTACGCCTATCATTCCCCCAAAAACATCCAATCCAAATTTTGAGATAGCCATTTTGTACAGCGTAGTTGATTTCCAGATATAATATATGTTTTTGAGGAGGACACTCCCCCAAAACCCTCAGGGCAAGGGTTTTAAGTTATGTCCAGGGGGCATATAATGTTTTTATAGAAGGTGTTGTCGTTGAAACTTCAAAAAGAGCTCATTTGATTTGAAATTCAAAGGGCTAGTGCCCTTTTTAATAGTCGAAAGTGATTAATAATATTTTTTGTTGCTGTTGAAGTTTTGACCAGGGCACTTCGTATCGAAGGAGAAGTCGTGGGAACTTCGAAAGGGGCTCATTCGATTGAAAACAGAAAGGGCTGATGCCCTTTTTAATAGTCGAAAGTGATTGGAGGGCTACTAATCCCCCTTCCACTCCCACCTTCCATTTGCCCATTATGGTTAAAAACTAAATGTTGCCTCAAGCTTAAATCAAAATGCACTGTGATAATGCTAATTCCCAATAAGGCATCTCAGCAGTATCCCAAGAATGACCGAGGGTATTATGTTCAAACTTTCGAGGATACTTCTGCTCTTAAAATTTAACCAAATCAAAATAGTGTAAGTGTATCAAAGCTCTAAAAAAAGTAAACATATTTTTTTGCGAATGGTATCAAGTTTTCCATTTCAGGTCAACTAGAGGAGGTATAAAACTAAATTAAACAGTACTATTTGTGTCCAGATTTTTAAAATGGTGTATGTTGTTAAAAATTGCTGAAAATTTTTCTCCAGCATACAAATAGCAGGCCAAACTATAAAGTCTTAAAAAACTAAAATATTTAAAGTGTTATTTTCTTTTTCCCTGAAAAGAATATGTCAATATAAAACGAACAGAAATTAATTAAAAAAAAATTCCACAAAATAAGTTTTTCAAATAAAAGTAAAGAGCAGAATTAAACAAAAAATGAGCAAAAATAAAATCAAATAATCTACCAAGCTCGAAACTAACACAAATCAGCATCGATAAATAAATGAAACCCAAAACGAATAGAAATTAAAATAAATAACCGAGTCAAACTCAAAACAAGCAGAAATTAACATAAGTTTGGCGCAAAACCCCTATGCCTTCCCAAGGCCCGAACAAAATTTGCACTTAACTAAGAAAAATATAAATGTTTTTACTTTTATAACTTTAATAAATCAAATAATTTTAACATTTTGATCGCTAAATATCAGTATATGTATATTAAACTGACAATGCACATTAGTTTGTATTTTTTTCAGTAAAGTGCAAATTTTGTTCTGGCCTTGGGAAGGCATAGGGGTTTTGCGCCCAACTTATGTTAATTTCTGCTCGTTTTGAGTTTGACTCGGTTATTTACTTTAATTTATTTCATTTTGGGTTTCATTTATTTACTGATGCTGATTTGTGGTAGTTTCGAGCTTGGTAGATTATTTTATTTTATTTTTGCTTATTTTTTGTTTAATGGAGTTATTTTTTTTTCTTTGAAAAAATAATTTTGTGGAAAATTTTTTTTAATTAATCACATAAAGTATGAAAAAATTTTAGTGTGAAAGCACCATAAGGCTGTGAAATTAGACTTAAAATCCAATATTGCTGTGAAAACTTGACAAAATCCGTGTGAATTGCCCCTTTTTTCGTAAGACATGCCTCTTCGTTGACATTTTATTGAATATCCTCCATCAAGCCGTCTTCAGTGCTCAAAAAAGAGAGAACAATACTAAGACAAACAGAGCTTTAACTCGCAGCTTGAATTTACTTCAAAAGTTTAGTTTTACTTTTTTTTTTTTTTTAGCACTGAAGAGAGCTTAGTGGAGGTCCTTGCTGGAATATATGCTTTTGTCCTTTTCACTTCTTTTCCGTCAACTGGCTGATATTATCCTTGTTTTCCCGGTTACTACTTTTTTTATTTATATTTTTTTCTCTTTGACTTTCGTCCTTCCAAATTTTATCATTTCAAGTGTATAAGTAGAAAGGGGGGCGCTACTCGTGACAGTACCACGTGGTTTATGGTCCGACTCCCATCCCTCACCCCTGCTGCCATCTACAATTTAGTCTAACTCTGTCAGTACACCATATATGGGCATAGAGTCCCTAGGGGGAACACGTGGTTAATCGAAGTGGGTCAATGACCTAAATTTCCAAAGGTCGATTTATTTGATGTTGTTGTTGTTTTGACCAAGTGCACGCTCGAGGCGAATTTCAAGGTGTCCAGGAATTAGGAAACAGTTAAACACGTTCCCCTTTCGTGAATCAATAATTCCCCTTAGAAACAACAGATTAATTCCCCTTTCTTGACAAATCAATCAACCAATGACATCATCTGTCAGACATTAAAAATTTTCGCCCAGAAACAATTCTCCAGGAATAGACTCAATACATTAATGTCTTCACCACGGAAACAATTCTACTGGTCAAACTCCAAAAGATAATAATAATACTTCGCCATGGAAACAATTCTCCAAGAAACATCTTAAAGATGAATAGATTAACACGGGAAAGGGTTTCTTAGTAATTTGAAATGTGACAGCGCAGGGATGCCAAAAACAAAAGGAACACGCTGAAATTACGTTTAGGAGTTATTTGGGCAAAACCGTTTTAGACATTTTAGGGAATTATTTCGGCGACCCAGTTAGAGACATTTTAAAAGATGATTTTAAAAGATGTTTAAGAAAAGGATTTGAGGGTGAAACTCTGTGGTCGTTATAATACACAAGTTGTATTTGAACAGTGTCGTGTGGTCCTCTACCCCAACCCCAAAGGGCTCCGATCCCCCTACCCCAACCCCAGAGGAAGCCCCCGGTCGCCAAATGTCCCCCCGGCTCCCAAAGGACCACCCGGCCCTCAAGGGTCCCCCAGACCCCCAAAGGCCCTTCCCCGGTCCCCAAAGGTCCCCCGGGCTCCCAAAGGACCACCCGGCCTTCCAGGGCCTCCCAGACCCCCAAAGGCCCTCCCCGGGCCCCCAAAGAGTCCCCTCCCCATTTTGTTAATACTTTTTTGTGCACTTTATTATATCTTTTCAGAACAAGTTCCTTTCATAATGCCATTCCTTAACCCATTTTTACAAGCTGAAGTACCAATCCTTTCACCACAACTTTACTTTACAGCTTTTCGAATACCCCAACATCAAGCAATAGTTTTCAAAAGACATTTCAGAGCAACTTCTTTTCTTAATGTTCCCTTCTAAAACCGTTTTCCAACTTGAAGTACCTGTCCTTTTCACCCACAACTTTACTTTACAGCTTTTTTGGATACCTTAACACCAAGTTCCACCTTTCAAAAAGCATTTCAGAGCAACTTCTTTTCTTAATGTCCCTTCTAAACCCATTTTCCAACTTGAAGTACCAATTCTTTTTACCCACAACTTCACTTTACAGCTTTTTGGATACCTCAACACCAAGAAATACCTTTCAAAAGGCATTTCAGAGCAAGTTACTTTCTTAATGTCCCTCCTAAACCCATTTTACAAGTTGAAGCATCCATCCTTTTCACCCACAACTTTACTTACCAGCTTTTTGATACCTCAACACCAAGAAATACTTTTCAAAAGACATTTCAGAGCAAGTTTCTTTCTTAATGTCCCTTCTAAGCCCATTTTACAAGTTGAAGCATCCTTTCTTTTCACTCACAGCTTTACTTTACAGCTTTTTTGATTCCTCAACACCATCAAATACCTTTCAAAAGGTGTTTAAGAGCAAGTTTCATTCTTAATGTACATCCTAAACCCATTTTCCAACTTGAAGCACCCATCCTTTTCACCCACAACTTTACTTTACAACTTTTTCGGATACCTCAACACCAAGAAATACTTTTCAAAAGACATTTCAGAGCAAGTTCCTCTCTTAATGTCCCTTCTAAAACCTTTTTACAAGTTGAGGCATCTATCCTTTTCACCCACAACTATACTTTTCAGCTTTTTTGATACCTCAACACCAAGAAATACCTTTCAAAAAGCATTTCAGAGCAACTTCTTTTCTTAATGTCCTTTCTAAACCCATTTTCCAACTTGAAGTTCCCATCCTTTTCACCCACAACTTTACTTTACAGTTTTTTGGATACCTCAACACCAAGAAATACTTTTCAAAAGACATTTCAGAGCAAGTTCTTTACGTAATGTCCCTCCTAAACCCATTTTCCAAGTTGAAGCATCCATCCTTTTCACTCACAACTTTACTATACAGCTTTTTGGATACCTCAACACCAAGAAATGCCTTTCAAAAGGCATTTCAGAGCAACTTCTTTTCTTAATGTCCCTTCTAAACCCATTTTCCAACTCGAAGCATCCATTCTTTTCACCCACAACTATACTTTACAGCTTTTTTGGATGTCTCAACACCAAGAAATACCTTTCAAAAGACGTTTCAGAGCAAGTTCCTTTCTTAATGTCCCTTCTAAAACCTTTTTACAAGTTGAAGTATCCTTCCTCTTCACCCACAACTTTACTTTACAGCTTTTGGATACCTCAACACCAAGAAATACTTTTCAAAAAGCATTTCAGAGCAAGTTCCTTTCTTATTGTCCCTTCTAAACCCATTTTACAAGTTGAAGCATCCTTCCTTTTCACCCACAAATTTACTTTACAGCTTTTTGGATACCCCAACACCAAGAAATACCTTTCAAAAGGCATTTCAGAGCAACATCTTTTCTTAATGTCCCTTCTAAACCCATTTTCCAACTTGAAGTACCCATCCTTTTCACCCACAATTTTACTTTACAGCTTTTTGGATCTCTCAACACCAAGAAAAACCTTTCAAAAAGCATTTCAGAGCAACTTCTTTTCTTAATGTCCCTTCTAAACCCCTTTTTCCAACTTGAAGCATCCACTCTTTTCACCCACAACTATACTTTACATCTCATTTGGATACCTCAACAACAAGAAATACATTTCAAAAAGCATTTCAGAGCAAGTTCCTTTCTTATTGTCCCTTCTAAACCCATTTTACAAGTTGAAACAGCCTTGCTTTTCACCCCGACATTTACTTTACAGCTTTTTGGTAACCCCAACACCAAGAAATACCTTTCAAAAGGCATTTCAGGGTAAGTTCCTTTCTTAATGTCCCTTCTAAACCCATTTTACAAGTTGAAGCATCCTTCCTTTTCACCCACAACTTTACTATACTGCTTTTAGATACCTCAACACCGAGAAATACTTTTCAAAGGGCATTTCAGAGCAAGTTCTTTTCTTAATGTCCCTCCTAAAACCATTTTACAAGTTGAAGCATCGTTCCTTATCACCCAGACCTTTACTTTACAGCTTTTTGGATACCCCAACACCAAGAAATACCTTTCAAAAGGTTTTTCAGAACAATATCCTTTCTTAATTTCCCTTCTAAACCCATTTTCCAACTTGAAGTACCCATCCTTTTCACCCAGAACTATACTTTACAGCTTTTTGGATATCTCAACACCAAGCAATACTTTTCAAAAAGCATTTCAGAGCAACTTCTTTTCTTAATGTCCCTTCTAAACCCCTTTTTCCAACTTGAAGCATCCACTCTTTTCACCCACAACTATACTTTACAGCTTATTTGGATACCTCAACACCAAGAAATGCTTTCAAAAGGCATTTCAGAGCAAGTTTCTTTCTTAATGTCCATCCTAAACCCATTTTCCAACTTGAAGTTCCCATCCTTTTCACCCACAACTTTACTTTACAGTTTTTTGGATACCTCAACACAAAGAAATACCTTTCAAAGGCATTTCAGAGCAAGTTCCTTTCTTAATGTCCCTCATAAAACCCATTTTACAAGTTGAAGCATCCATCCTTTTCACCCACAACTTTACTTTACAGCTTTTTGATACCTCAACGCCAAGAAATACCTTTCAAAAGGCATTTCAGAGCAAGTTTCTTTCTTAATGTCCCTTCTAAACCCATTTTACAAGTTGAAGCATCCTTCCTTTTCACCCACAACTTTACTTTACAGCTTTTTGGATAACCCAACACCAAGAAATACCTTTCAAAAGGCATTTCAGAGCAACTTCTTTTCTTAATGTCCCTTCTAAACCCATTTTCCAACTCGAAGCATCCATTCTTTTCACCCACAACTATACTTTACAGCTTTTTTGGATGTCTCAACACCAAGAAATACCTTTCAAAAGACGTTTCAGAGCAAGTTCCTTTCTTAATGTCCCTTCTAAAACCTTTTTACAAGTTGAAGTATCCTTCCTCTTCACCCACAACTTTACTTTACAGCTTTTGGATACCTCAACACCAAGAAATACTTTTCAAAAAGCATTTCAGAGCAAGTTCCTTTCTTATTGTCCCTTCTAAACCCATTTTACAAGTTGAAGCATCCTTACTTTTCACCCACAACTTTACTTTACAGCTTTTTGGATACCTCAACACCAAGAGATACCTTTCAAAAGGCATTTCAGAGCAACATCTTTTCTTAATGTCCCTTCTAAACCCATTTTCCAACTTGAAGTACCCATCCTTTTCACCCACAATTTTACTTTACAGCTTTTTGGATATCTCAACACCAAGAAAAACCTTTCAAAAAGCATTTCAGAGCAACTTCTTTTCTTAATGTCCCTTCTAAACCCCTTTTTCCAACTTGAAGCATCCACTCTTTTCACCCACAACTATACTTTACAGCTCATTTGGATACCTCAACACCAAGAAATACTTTTCAAAAAGCATTTCAGAGCAAGTTCGTTTCTTAATGTCCCTTCTAAGCCCATTTTACAAGTTGAAGCATCCCTCCTTATCACCCAGACCTTTACTTTACAGCTTTTTGGATACCCCAACACCAAGATATAAATTTCAAAGGGCATTTCAGGGCAAGTTAATTTCTTAATGTTCCTTCTAAAACCATTTTACAAGTTGAAGCATCCTTGCTTTTCACCCACAACTTTACTTTACAGCTATTTGATACCTCAACACCAAGAAATACTTTTCAAAAAGCATTTCAGAGCAAGTTTCTTTCTTAATGTCCCTTCTAAAACCATTTTAAAAGTTGAACCAGCCTTCCTTATCGCCCACACCTTTACTTTACAGCTTTTTGGATACCCCAACACCAAGAAATACCTCTCAAAAAGCATTTCAGAACAACATCCTTCCTTAATTTCCCTTCTAAACCCATATTCCAACTTGAAGTACCCATCCTTTTCACCCAGAACTATACTTTACAGCTTTTTGGATATCTCAACACCAAGCAATACTTTTCAAAAAGCATTTCAGAGCAACTTCTTTTCTTAATGTCCCTTCTAAACCCCTTTTTCCAACTTGAAGCATCCACTCTTTTCACCCACAACTATACTTTACAGCTTATTTGGATACCTCAACACCAAGAAATGCTTTCAAAAGGCATTTCAGAGCAAGTTTCTTTCTTAATGTCCATCCCAAACCCATTTTCCAACTTGAAGTTCCCATCCTTTTCACCCACAACTTTACTTTACAGTTTTTGGATACCTCAACACAAAGAAATACATTTCAAAGGCATTTCAGAGCAAGTTCCTTTCTTAATGTCTCTCATAAATCTATTTTTCCAACTTGAAGTACCCATCCGTTTCACCCACAACTTTACTTTACAGCTTTTTGGATATCTCAACACCAAGAAATACCATTCAAAAGACATTTCAGAGCAAGTTCCTTTGTTAATGTCCCTTCTAAACCCATTTTCCAACTTGAAGCATCCATTCTTTTCACTCACAACTTTACTTTACAGCTTTTTGAATACCTCAACACCAAGAAATACTTTTCAAAAGACATTTCAGAGCAAGTTCCTTTCTTAATGTCACTTCTAAACCCATTTTCCAACTTGAAGCATCCTTCCGTTTCACCCACAACTTTACTTTACAGCTTTTTGGATACCTCAACACCAAGGAATACCTTTCAAAAGGCATTTCAGAGCAAGTTCCTATCTTAATTTCCCTTCTAAACCCATTTTCCAACTTGAAGTACCAATCCTTTTCACCCACAACTGTACTTTATAGCTTTTTGAATGCTCCAACACCAAGCAATACCTTTCAAAAGTCATTTCAGAGCAACTTCTTTTCTTAATGTCACTTCTAAACCCATTTTCCAACTTGAAGTACCCATCTTTTTCACTCACAACTTTACTTTACAGCTTTTTTGGATACCTCAACACCAGGAAATACTTTTCAAAAGGCATTTCAGAGCAAGTTCCTTTCTTAATGTCCCTCCTAAACCCATTTTCCAAGTTGAAGCATCCATCCTTTTCACCCACAACTTTACTTTACAGCTTTTCGAATACCCCAACATCAAGCAATAGTTTTCAAAAGGCATTTCAGAGCAAGTTCCTTTCTTAATATCCCTTCTAAACCTATTTTCCAACTTGAAGTACCCATCCTTTTCACTCACAACTTTACTTTACAGCTTTTTGGATACCTCAACACCAGGAAATACTTTTCAAAAGGCATTTCAGAGCAACTTCTTTTCTTAATGTCCCTTCTAAACCCATTTTCCAACTTGAAGTATCCATCCTTTTCACCCACAACTTTACTTTACAACTTTTTGGATACCTCAACACCAAGCAATACTTTTCAAAGGCATTTCAGAGCAACTTTTTTTCTTAATGTCCCTTCTAAACCCATTTTCCAACTTGAAGTAGCCATCCTTTTCACCCACAACTTTACTTTACAACTTTTTGGATACCTCAACAACAAGCAATACTTTTCAAACGCATTTCAGAGCAAGTTCCTTTCTTAAAGTCAATCCTAGACCCATTTTACAAGTTGAAGCATCCATCCTTTTCACCCACAACTTTACTTTACAGCTTTTTGGTTCTTTTGAATGCGCCAATACCATGCAATACTTTTCAAAGACATTTCAGAACAAGTTCTTTTCTTAATGTCCGTCCTAAACCCCTTTTACAAGTTGAAGTAACCATCCTTTTCACCCACAACTTTATTTTACAGCTTTTTGAATGCTCCAACATCAAGCAATACTTTCAAAGGACATTTCAGAACAAGCTCTTTTCTTAATGTCCTTCCTAAACCCATTTTACAAGTTGAAGTACCCATCCTTTACAGCCAGCACCAAGCAGTACTTTTCAAAAGGCATTTCACAACAAGTTCCTTTCTTAATGTCCCTCCTAAGCTTATTATACAAGTTAAAGTACTCATCCTTTTCACCACAACTTTACTTTACGGCTTTTTTTTCTTATGTCCCTCCTAAACCCATTTTACTAGTTGAAGTACCCATCCTTTTCACCCACAACTTTACTTTACAGCTTTTTCGGATACCTCAACACCAAGAAATACCTTTCAAAAGACATTTCAGAGCAAGTTCCTCTCTTAATGTCCCTTCTAAAACCTTTTTACAAGTTGAGGCATCTATCCTTTTCACCCACAACTATACTTTTCAGCTTTTTGGATACCTCAACACCAAGAAATACCTTTCAAAAAGCATTTCAGAGCAACTTCTTTTCTGTCCCTTATAAACCCATTTTCCAACTTGAAGCTCCCATCCTTTTCACCCACAACTTTACTTTACAGTTTTTTGAATACCTCAACACCAAGACATACTTTTCAAAGGACCTTTCAGAGCAAGTTCTTTACGTAATGTCCCTCCTAAACCCATTTTCCAAGTTGAAGCATCCATCCTTTTCACTCACAACTTTACTATACAGCTTTTTGGATACCTCAACACCAAGAAATGCCTTTCAAAAAGCATTTCACAGCAACTTCTTTTCTTAATGTCCCTTCTAAACCCATTTTCCAACTTGAAGCATCCATTCTTTTCACCCACAACTATACTTTACAGCTTTTTTGGATGTCTCAACACCAAGAAATACCTTTCAAAAGACATTTCAGAGCAAGTTCCTTTCTTAATGTCCCTTCTAAAACCTTTTTACAAGTTGAAGTATCCTTCTTTTTCACCCACAACTTTACTTTACAGCTTTTGGATACCTCAACACCAAGAAATACTTTTCAAAAAGCATTTCACAGCAAGTTCATTTCTTAATGTCCCTTCTAAGCCCATTTTACAAGTTGAAGCATCCATCCTTTTCACCCACAACTTTACTTTACAGCTTTTTGGATACCTCAACACCAAGAAATACCTTTCAAAAAGCATTTCAGAGCAACATCTTTTCTTAATGTCCCTTCTAAACCCATTTTCCAACTTGAAGTACCCATCCTTTTCACCCACAACTATACTTTACAGCTTTTTGGATATCTCAACACCAAGATATACTTTTCAAAAAGCATTTCAGAGCAACTTTTCTTAATGTCCCTTCTAAACCCCTTTTTCCAACTTGTAGCATCCATTCTTTTCACCCAGAACTATACTTTACGGCTTTTTTGGATACCTCAACACCAAGAAATACTTTTCAAAAGGCATTTCAGAGCAAGTTCCTTTCTTAATGTCCATCCCAAACCCATTTTCCAACTTAAAGTTCCCATCCTTTTCACCCACAGCTTTACTTTACAGCTATTTGGATACCTCAACACAATGAAATACCTTTCAAAAGGCATTTCAGAGCAAGGTCCTTTCTTAATTTCTCTCCTAAACCCATTTTTCCAACTTGAAGTACCCATACTTTTCACCCACAACTTTACTTTACAGCTTTTTGGATACCTCAACACCAAGAAATACTTTTCAAAAAGACATTTCAGAGCAAGTTCCTTTGTTAATGTCCCTTCTAAACCCATTTTCCAAGTTGAAGCATCCATCCTTTTCACCCACAACTATACTTTACAGCTTTTTGGATACCTCAACACCAAGCAATACTTTTCAAAAGACATTTCAGAGCAAGTTACTTTCTTAATGTCCCTTCTAAACCCATTTTCCAACTTGAAGCATCCATTCTTTTCACTCACAACTTTACTTTACAGCTTTTTGGATACCTCAACACCAAGAAATACTTTTCAAAAGACATTTCAGAGCAAGTTGCTTTCTTAATGTCCCTTCTAAACCCATTTTCCTACTTGAAGCATCCTTCCTTTTCACCCACAACTTTACCTTACAGCTTTTTGGATACCTCAACACCAAGAAATACCTTTCAAAAGGCATTTCAGAGCAAGTTCAGTTCTTAATGTCCCTTCTAAACCCATTTTCCAACTTGAAGTACCAATCCATTTCACCCACAACTTTACTTTACAGCTTTTTGAATGCTCCAACACCAAGCAATACCTTTCAAAAGTCATTTCAGAGCAACTTCTTTTCTTAATGTCACTTCTAAACCCATTTTCCAACTTGAAGTACCCATCTTTTTCACTCACAACTTTACTTTACAGCTTTTTTGGATACCTCAACACCAGGAAATACTTTTCAAAAGGCATTTCAGAGCAAGTTCATTTCTTAATGTCCCTCCTAAACCCATTTTCCAAGTTGAAGCATCCATCCTTTTCACCCACAACTTTACTTTACAGCTTTTAGAATACCCCAACATCAAGCAATAGTTTTCAAAAGGCATTTCAAAGCAAGTTCCTTTCTTAATGTCCCTTCTAAACCCATTTTCCAACTTGAAGTACCCATCCTTTTCACTCACAACTTTACTTTACAGCTTTTTGGATACCTCAACACCATGAAATACTTTTCAAAAGGCATTTCAGAGCAAGTTCTTTTCTTAATGTCCCTTCTAAACCCATTTTCCAACTTGAAGTACCCATCCGTTTCACCCACAACTTTACTTTACAGCTTTTTGGATACCTCAACACCAAGCAATACTTTACAAAGGCATTTCAGAGCAACTTCTTTTCTTAATGTCCCTTCTAAACCCATTTTCCAACTTGAAGTAGCCATCCTTTTCACCCACAACTTTACTTTACAACTTTTTGGATACCTCAACACCAAGCAATACTTTTCAAACGCATTTCAGAGCAAGTTCCTTTTCTTAAAGTCCCTCCTAGACCCATTTTACAAGTTGAAGCATCCATCCTTTTCACCCACAAATTTACTTTACAGCTTTTTGGTTCTTTTGAATGCGCCAATACCATGCAATACTTTTCAAAGACATTTCAGAACAAGTTCTTTTCATAATGTCCTTCCTAAACCCCTTTTACAAGTTGAAGTACCCATCCTTTTCACCCACAACTTTATTTTACAGCTTTTTGAATGCTCCAACACCAAGCAATACTTTTCAAACACATTTCAGAACAAGTTCTTTTCTTAGTGACCATCCTAAACCTATTTTACAATTTGAAATACTCGTCCTTTTCACCCAAAACTTTACTTTAAAGCTTTGTAAATGATCCAACACCAAGCAATACTTTTCAAGGGGCATTTCAGAAAAAGTACTTTTCTTAATGTCCTTCCTAAACCCATTTTACAAGTTGAAGTACCCATCCTTTACAGCCAGCACCAAGCAACACTTTTCAAAAGGCATTTCACAACAAGTTCCTTTCTTAATATCCCTCCTAAACCCATTTTACAAGTTGAAGTACTCATCCTTTTCACCACAACTTTACTTTACAACTGTTTTTCTTAATGTCCCTCCTAAACCCATTTTACAATTTGAAGTACCCAACTTTTTCACCCAGAACTATACTTCACAGCTTTTTGAATGCGAACAACACCAAGCAATACTCTTCAAAAGGCATTTCAGAACAATTTATTTTCTTAATGTCCTTCCTAAGCCCATTTTACAAGTTGAAGTTCCCAGCCTTTTCACCCGCAACTATACTTTACAGCTTTTTGAATACAACAACATCAAGCAATACTTTTCAAAAGACATTTCAGAACAATTTCTTTTCGTAATATCCCTCCTAAACCCATTTTACAAGTTGAAGTAGCCATTCTTTTCACCCACAACTTTACTTTACAGCTTTTTGAATGCCCCAACACCTAGCAATACTTTTCAAAAGACATTTCAGAACAAGTTCCTTTCTTAATGTCCCTCCTAAACCCATTTTACAAGTTGAAGTACCCATCCTTTTCACCACAACTTTACTTTACAGCTTTTTTCTTAATGTTCCTCCTAAACCCATTTTACAAGTTGAAGTACCCAAATTTTTCACCCAGAACTATACTTCACAGCTTTTTGAATGCCCACAACACCAAGCAATACTTTTCAAAAGTCATTTTAGAACAAGTACTTTTCTTAATGTCCCTCCTAAATCTATTTAAAAAGTTAAAGTAACCATAATTTTCACCACAACTTTACTTTATAACTTTTGTGCAAATCAAAAAATCATGCAATCTTGCACTTCACTACAGATTTTTTTTTGTACACGCCACAATATCATGCAAGTTTCCACTTCGGTTAAGAATCTCATGAAAGAGACAGAAAAATTTTAAATAGTCTTCCAAATTTTTTCATAGAAGATATAAAGTTGAGGTTCTCTCATGAATTTTATTAAAAAACTAAAACTTCAATTTTAATTTTTCCAAAGAAAATAAAAAATTATCCACTTCGGTTCTTAATTTCACAAAGACACAAAGAAATTTAAAGTTCTCTTCTGAATTTTCTTAGAGAAAAGAAAAAAGTTATAGTTCAATTCTAATTTTTTTCAAAGAAAATAAAAAATCTCCAACTTTTTAATAAATATTCTAAGCGCTTAACATGCTAACGTTTCCTAAGATAATAGAAATATAACAAAGTAATGCATAAAATATTTTTATTGAAGTAACAACATGTAGTAACAACATAAAATACAAAGTCAACCTGGGGGGGATTTTCCGGCGAGTATGGTTAGGTTAGGTTAGGTTAGACTAGATTAAGTTAGGTTAAGTCAGGTTAGGTAAGTTAGGTTAGGTTAGGTTAGCTAGTAAACATCTCTCCATGTTTAAGTTAGGTTAGGTTAGGCTAGATTAAGTTATGTTAGGTTAAGTTAAGTTATGTTAGGTTAGGTTGACCTACGTACGCGCGCGTACATAGGCTAACCTAACCTAACGTTAGATTAGTTTAGGTTAAGTCAGGTTAGGTAAGTTAGGTTAGGTTAGGTTAGCTAGTAAACATCTCTCCATGTTTAAGTTAGGTTAGGTTAGGTTAGGCTAGATTAAGTTATGTTAGGTTAGGTTAGGTTAGGTTAAGTTAGGTTAGACAACGTACGCGCGCGTACGTAGGCTAACCTTGCCACAAATAGTATATCCTAACAAAACATAACTTAATCTACCATAACCTAAACTAACATAAACATTGAGAAATGTTCACTAGCTAACCTATCCTAACTTAACCTAGCTAACCTATCATAACTTATCTAACCTGACTTAACCTAACCTAATCTAACGTTAGGTTAAGTTAGCCTATGTACGCGCGCGTACGTAGGTCAACCTAACCTAACATAACCTAACTTAACCTAACATAACTTAATCTAGCCTAACCTAACCTAACTTAAACATGGAGAGATGTTTACTAGCTAACGTAACCTATCTTAGCTAACCTATCCTAACTTAGCTAACCTAACCTGACTTAACCTAACCCAATCTAACCTAACTTAATCTAGTCTAATCTAACCTAACCATACTCGCTGGAAAATCCCCCCCAGGTTGACTTTGTATTTTTATGTTGTTACTACATGTTGTTACTTCAATAAAAATATTTTATGCATTACTTTGTTATATTTCTATTATCTTAGGAAACGTTAGCATGTTAAGTGCTTAGAATGTTTATTTTATGTAAGATAAATTTTATGCATGTAAGAATTTAGAATGTTTAAGTTGGAGATTTTTTATTTTCTTTGAAAAAAATTAGAATTGAACTATAACTTTTTTCTTTTTTCTAAGAAAATTCAGAAGAGAACTTTAAATTTCCTTGTGTCTTTGTGAAATTAAGAACTGAAGTGGAAGATTTTTATTTTCTTTGGAGAAATTAGAATTGAACTGTAAGTTCTTTAATAAAATTCAGAAGATAACTTGAACTTTCCATCTTCTATGAAAAAGTTTGGAACAGTATTTAAAATTTTTTTATCTCTTTGATAAAAATCTGAACTGAAGTGGAAACTTGCATGATATTGTGTCGTGTACAAAAAAAAATCTGAACTGAAGTGGAAACTTGCATGATATTGTGGCGTGCACAAAAGTTGTAAAGTAAAGTTGTGGTGAAAAGGATGGGTACCTCAACTTGTAAAATGGGTTTAGGATGGACATTAAGAAAGGAACTTGTTCTGAAATGTCTTTTGAAAAGTAGTGCTAGGTGTTGGGGCATTCAAAAAGCTGTAAAGTAAAGTTGTGGGTGAAAAGGATGGGTACTTCATCTTGTAAAATGGGTTTAGGAGGGATATTAAGAAAAAAAGTTGTAAAGTAAAGTTATGGTGAAAGGGATGGGGACTACAATTTGTAAAATGGGCTTAAGAGGGACATTATGAATGGAACTTGTTGTAGAATGCCTTTGAAAAGTATTGCATGGTGCTGTCTGTAAAGGATGGCTGCTACAACTTTTAAAATGGTTTTAGGATGAATATTAAGAACAGAACTTGTTCTGAAATGCCCTTTGAAAAGTATTGCTTGGTGTTGGAGCATTCAAAAAGCTGTAAAGTAAAGTTTTGGGTGAAAAGGATGGGTACTTCAATTTGTAAAATGGGTTTAGGACGGTCACTAAGAAAAGAACTTGTTCTGAAATGTCTTTGAAAAGTATTGCTTGATGTTGGAGCATTCAAAAATCTGTAAAGTAAAGTTTTGGGTGAAAAGAATGGATGCTTCAAGTTGGAAAATGGGTTTAGGAGGGACATTAAGAAAAGAAGTTGCTCTGAAATGCTTTTTGAAAAGTATTGCATGGTATTGGCGCATTCAAAAGAACCAAAAAGCTGTAAAGTAAAGTTGTGGGTGAAAAGGATGGATGCTTCAACTTGTAAAATGGGTTTAGAAGGGACTTTAAGAAAGGAAATTGCTCCAAAATGCCTTTGAAAAGTATTGCTTGGTGTTGAGGCATCCAAAAAGTATTAAAGTAAAGTTGTGGGTGAAAAGGATGGGTACTTCAAGTTGTAAAATGGGTTTAGAAGGGACATTAAGAAAAGAAGTTGCTCTGAGATGCCTTTTGAATAGTATTGCTTGGTGTTGAGATATCCAAAAAGCTGTAAAGTAAAGTTGTGGGTGAAAAGGATGGATGCTTCTACTTGTAAAATGGGTTTATAAGGGACATTAAGAGAGGAACTTGCTCTGAAATGACTTTTGAAAGGTATTTCCTGGTGTTGAGGTATCCAAAAAGCTGTAAAGTAAAGTTGTGAGTGAAAAGGATGGGTACTTCAAGTTGGAAAATGGGTTTAGAAGTGACATTAAGAAAAGAAATTGCTCTGAAATGCCTTTTGAAAGGTATTGCTTGGTGTTGGAGCATTCAAAAAGCTGTAAAGTAAAGTTGTGGGTAAAATGGATTGGTACTTCAAGTTGGAAAATGGGTTTAGAAGGGATATTAAGAAAGGAACTTGCTCTGAAATGCCCTTTGAAAGGTATTTCTTGGTGTTGAGGTATCCAAGAAGCTGTAAAGTAAAGTTGTGGGTGAAAAGGAAGGATGCTTCAAGTTGGAAAATGGGTTTAGAATGGACATTAAGAAAGGAACTTGCTCTGAAATGTCTTTTGAAAAGTATTTCTTGGTGTTGAGGTATCCAAAAAGCTGTAAAGTAAAGTTGTGAGTGAAAAGAATGAATGCTTCAAGTTGGAAAATGTGTTTAGAAGGGACATTAAGAAAGTAACTTGCTCTGAAATGTCTTTTGAAAAGTATTGCTTGGTGTTGAGGTATTCAAAAAGCTGTAAAGTATAGTTGTGGGTGAAAAGGATGGATGCTTCAACTTGGAAAATGGGTTTAGAAGGGACAATAACAAAGGAACTTGCTCTGAAATGTCTTTAAAGTATTTCTTGGTGTTGAGGTATCCAAAAAGCTGTAAATTAAAGTTGTGGGTGAAAGGATGGGTATTTCAACTTGGAAAAATGGATTTAGAAGAGACATTAAGAAAGGAACTTGCTCTGAAATGTCTTTTGAAAAGTATTGCTTGGTGTTGAGGTATCCAAAAAGCTGTAAAGTATAGTTGTGAGTGAAAAGAATGGATGCTTCAAGTTGGAAAATGGGTTTAGAAGGGACATTAAGAAAGGAACTTGCTCTGAAATGTCTTTTGAAAAGTATTTCTTGGTGCTGAGGTATCCAAAATGCTGTATAGTAAAGTTGTGGGTGAATAAGATGTTTACTTCAAGTTGGAAAAATGTGTTTAGGAGAGACATTAAGAAAGGAATTTGCTCTGAAATGCCTTTTGAAAGGTATTTCTTTGTGTTGAGGTATCCAAAAAACTGTACTGTAAAGTTGTGGGTGAAAAGAATGGATGCTTCAAGTTGGAAAATGGGTTTAGGAGGGACATTAAGAAAAGAAGTTGCTCTGAAATGCTTTTTGAAGAGTATTGCTTGGTGTTGAGAGATCCAAAAAGCTGTAAAGTAAAGTTGTGGGTGAAAAGGATGTTTACTTCAAGTTGGAAAATGGGTTTAGAAGGGACATTAAGAAAAGATGTTGCTCTGAAATACCTTTTGAAAGGTATTTCTTGGTGTTGGGGTATCCAAAAAGCTGTAAAGTAAAGGTCTGGGTGAAAAGAAAGGATGCTTCAACTTGTAAAATGGGTTTAGAAGGGACATTAAGAAAGGAACTTGCTCTGAAATGCTTTTTGAAAAGTATTTCTTGGTGTTGAGGTATCCAAAAGCTGTAAAGTAAAGTTGTGGGTGAAAAGGAAGGATGCTTCAACTTGTAAAAAGGTTTTAGAAGGGACATTAAGAAAGGAACTTGCTCTGAAATGTCTTTTGAAAGGTATTTCTTGGTGTTGAGATATCCAAAAAAGCTGTAAAGTATAGTTGTGTGTGAGAAGAATGGATGCTTCAAGTTGGAAAATGGGTTTAGAAGGGACATTAAGAAAAGAAGTTGCTCTGAAATGCCTTTTGAAGAGTATTGCTTGGTGTTGTGGGCATTCAAAAAGCTGTAAAGTAAAGTTGTGGGTGAAAAGGACGGATGCTTCAACTTGGAAAATGGGTTTAGGAGGGACATTACGTAAAGAACTTGCTCTGAAATGTCTTTTGAAAAGTATGTCTTGGTGTTGAGGTATCCAAAAAACTGTAAAGTAAAGTTGTGGGTGAAAAGGATGGGAACTTCAAGTTGGAAAATGGGTTTAGAAGGGACATTAAGAAAAGAAGTTGCTCTGAAATGTTTTTTGAAAGGTATTTCTTGATGTTGAGGTATCCAAAAAGCTGAAAAGTTTAGTTGTGGGTGAAAAGGATAGATGCTTCAACTTGTAAAAAGGATTTAGAAGGGACATTAAGAAAAGAACTTGCTCTGAAATGTCTTTTGAAAGGTATTTCTTGGTGTTTGAGGTATCCGAAAAAGCTGTAAAGTAAAGTTGTGGATGAAAAGGATGGGTACCTCAAGTTGGAAAATGGGTTTAGAATGGACATTAAGAAAAGAAGTTGCTCTGAAATGACTTTTCAAAGGTATTTGACTGTGTTGGGTAATCAAAAAAGCTGTAAGGTAAAGTTGTTGGTGAGAAAGGAGGATGCTTCATCTTTTAAAATGGGTTTAGAAGGGATATTAAGAAAGAAACTTGCTCTAAAATGTCTTTTGAAAAGTATTTCTTGGTGTTGAGGTATCCAAAAGCTGTAAAGTAAAGTTGTGAGTGAAAAGGATGGATGCTTCAACTTGTAAAATGGGTTTAGAAGGGACATTAAGAAAGGAACTTGTTCTGAAATGCCTTTTGAAAAGTATTTGTTGGTGTTGAGGTATCCAAAAAGCTGTAAAGTAAACTTGTTGGTGAAAAGAAAGGATACTTCAAGTTGGAAAAAGGGTTTCGAAGGGACATTAAGAAAGAAACTTGCTTTGAAATGTCTTTTGAAAAGTATTTCTTGGTGTTGAGGTATCAAAAAGCTGTAAAGTAAAGTTGTGGGTGAAAAGGATGGATGCTCCAACTTGTAAAATGGGTTTAGGAGGGACATTAAGAAAGGAACTTGCTCTGAAATGCGTTTTGAAAGGTATTTCTTGGTGTTGAGGTATCCAAAAAGCTGTAAAGTAAAGTTTTGGGTGAAAAGAATTGGTACTTCAAGTTGGAAAATGGGTTTAGAAGGGACATTGAGAAAAGAAGCTGCTCTGAAATGCCTTTTGAAAGGTTTTTCTTGGTGTTGGGGTATCCAAAAAGCTGTAAAGTAAAGTTGTGGGTGAAAAGGAACGATGCTTCAACTTGTAAAAATGGGTTAAGGAATAACACTATGAAAGAAACTTGCTCTGAAATGTCTTTTGAAAAGTATTTCTTGGTGTTGAGGTATCCAAAAGCTGTAAAGTAAATTTGTGGGTGAAAAGGATGGATGCTTCAACTTGTAAAATGGGTTTTAGGAGGGACATTAAGAAAGGAACTTGCTCTGAAATTCCTTTTGAAAGGTATTTCTTGGTGTTGAGGTATCCAAAAAGCTGTAAAGTAAAGTTGTGGGTGAAAAGGAAGGATGCTTCAAGTTGGAAAAAGGTTTTAGAAGGGACTTTAAGAAAGAAACTTGCTCTGAAATGTCTTTTGAATGGTATTTCTTGATGTTCAGGTATCCGAAAAAGCTGTAAAGTAAAGTTGTGGGTGAAAAGGATGGGTACTTCAAGTTGGAAAATGGGTTTTGAATGGACATTAAGAAAAAAAGTTGCTCTGAAATGCCTTTTGAAAGGTATTTCTTGGTGCTGGGGTATTCAAAAAGCTGTAAAGTAAAGTTTTGGTGAAAGGATTGGTACTTCAACTTGTAAAAATGGGTTAAGGAATAACATTATGAAAGGAACTTGTTCTGAAAAGATAAAGTGCATAAAAAAGTATTAAAAAATGGTGGCTCAGGGTCTCTTTGGGGTGCGGGGGGGGGCCTTTGGGGGTCGGGGGGGCCCTTGAGGGCGTGGTGGTCCTTTGGGAGCCCGGGGGACCTTTGGAGACCGGGAAAGGGCCTTTGGGGGTCCGGGGGACCATTGCTGGCGGGGTAGTCTTTTGGGAGCGCGGGGGGCCCTTTGGAGACGGGGGGCTTCCTCTGGGGTTGGGGTAGGGGGATCGGAGCCCTTTGGGGTTGGGGTAGGGGACCACACGACACTGTTCAAATACAACTTGTGTATTATAACGACCACAGAGTTTCACCCTCAAATCCTTTTCTAAAACATCTTTTAAAATCATCTTTTAAAATGTCTCTAACTGTTTTGCCGAAATAATTCCCTAAAATGTCTAAAACGGTTTCACCCAAATAATCCCTAAACGTAATTTCATCGTGTTCCTTTTGTTTTTGGCATCCCTGCGCTGTCACATTTCAAATTACTAAGAAACCCTTTCCCGTGTTAATCTATTCATCTTTAAGATGTTTCTTGGAGAATTGTTTCCATGGCGAAGTTTTATTAATATCTTTTGGAGTTCGACCATTAGAATTGTTTCCGGGGCGAAGACATTAATGTCTTGAGTCTATTCCTGGAGAATTGTTTCTGGGCGAAAATTTTTAATGTCTGACAGATGATGTCATTGGTTGATTGATTTGTCAAGAAAGGGGAATTAATCTGTTGTCTCTAAGGGGAATTATTGATTCACGAAAGGGGAACGTGTTTAACTGTATCCTAATTCCTGGACACCTTGAAATTCGCCTCGAGCGTGCACTTGGTCAAAACAACAACAACATCAAATAAATCGACCTTTGGAAATTTAGGTCATTGACCCACTTCGATTATGTAATCATTCTCCCTGGGGATTCCATGCCCATATTTGATGTGGGCGTGGGAGTTTTTAAAAAAAAGTGTCCGGATCGGGATTCGAAGG
Source organism: Artemia sp. Qi Xiang Cuo (assembly GCF_049724085.1). Classification (NCBI taxonomy): domain Eukaryota; kingdom Metazoa; phylum Arthropoda; class Branchiopoda; order Anostraca; family Artemiidae; genus Artemia; species Artemia sp. Qi Xiang Cuo. The sequence goes on along the minus strand of NC_142805.1, from coordinate 49,682,567 downwards.
GGTATTGTGGGGGTCGGAGTCAATAAGGCCTTTCTACTCATATTTCGTTTTTGTCTCATTAATCTAACACCCAGAAAATTTTCCCCAGTACTTTCTTCCTTTTAAACTCAGTCCTTTAAAATATATAGAAAACCAATTTCTTTTTTTTTATATTTTCAAAAATAAATATACAACGTATGAAATATAAATCATTTCCCATAAAGTTCAAATTACACTGGCCTTTTAGAAAGTTTGAGAGGTTGTGCCTTATTCTTATAAATAAAAAAAACAAGTCTATTTTTAACTGACAGTAAGGAGCAACATTAAAACTTAAAACGAACAGAAATTATCCCGTATATGAAAGGGGCTGTCCCCTCCTCAACGCCTCGCTCTTTACGCTAAAGTTTTTTTTTGCTAAGAAAATAGAGTTGGGAGAAAGTCAAAATTTAGCGTAAAGAGCGAGGCGTTGAGGAGGGAACAGCCCCTTTCATATACGGAATAATTTTTGTTCGTTTTAAATTTTAATGTCGCTCCTTACTTTCAGTTAAAAAAATTTGTTTTTTTAGTTAATTTTTGAAAGTTTTTGAATTAATGCAGCTTTGATTTTGGCTCACCGTACATGAATAATTAAAATAAAATTTGAATATTAATTTTCCTCTTTTTGGCTAATTGACTTTCTCGAAATTTTGTTCTGACGTAACTTACGAATTAACTTACGTAACGAATTTCTATATTAGTATGCTTTTATTACGTATATTAGGGAGTTCGCTCCCTTGTCAATACCCCACTCTTTACGCTAAAGTTCGAATTTTGTTCGAATCAAAACCCCTGAATCACAAAGGCCGGTTAATTGAATAGATAGCTCTTTTGAAAGTACTAAATAACTTTAGCGTAAAGAGCGAGGTATTGACTTGGGGGAGAACTCCCTCATATACGTAGTAATTTCATTTCGCTTTAAGTTCTAATGTTGCTTCTTACTTTCAGTTGAAAAAACTTTTTTTAAAATTTAATTTCTGATCGTTTTTTTTTAAATAATATTGGGAAATCCGGTGCCCCCTTCACATAAATGTCTCTTACCCCAAGGAAACATCCTCCAAGGAAAGATTCTCCCGAGCACCCCCTCCTCCAGCCCCCCCCACCATAAAAAAAATCCTTCCTGAAAATGTCTGTATACTTCCCAATAATCAATACAATATGTAAACAATGGGCAAAAAGTACAAAATTCCACATTTTTGAAACTTCTACAGTAGGGTTCTCTGATACGCTGAACCCGATGGTGTGATTTTCATTAAATTTCTATGACTTTTAGGGGGTGTTTTCCCCTTTTTTCGAAAATAAGTCAAATTTTCTCAGGCACATGACTTTTAATGGTTAACACTAAACGTGATGAAGCTTATATTTGAAATCAGAATAAAAATCTTCTGATGTATCTATTGGTATCAAAAATTCCGTTTTTTATAGTTTCGGTTACTACTGAGCCGGGTCACTCCTTACTTACAGTTCGTTACCATGAACTGTTTGATTCGTTGCAGCTCTTGTTTGCAAGCCTTTAATACCATTGCAGTTTCCTTTTTTTGTTGGTGTTGTTGAAACTCACACTACTGGAAATGCAAAAGTTTTTCAGGTATCACAAATGAGCTCTTAGAGATTTAAGTAGGTTGTTTTGCTCCTTTTCAGATTTGCCATGGTAATTCATTTTAATATCTGCTCGTTTTGGGTTTCAAGAATTCAATCGTAGTACTATCTGTTTATATTAAGATTAGTTATACTCAGAATTTATATTTGCCATTTCAGGTTGTAATATCGCTCTTTATTTCACTTTGAAAAACCACGTTCAGGAGCAGAGTTTTTAATCATCCCTAGTATAATGAATATTACAAATTCAATAACGACGTAATGATTTTCACTATTTTGTTGTGTGTTTGTGTGTGACTGTGTGTGTGTGTGTGTGTGTGTGTGTGACTGTGTGTGTGTGTGAGCGGTGCATGCGCTGTTTATTTTTTGTCTACTCAATAATTCATTGACATAGTATGATGAATATTGCAAATTCCATGACGACGTAATTAATTTCACTATTTTGTTGTGTGTTTGTGTGTATGTGTGTGTGTGTGTGCGGTGCAATCACTGCTTATTTTTCTGTCAACTTGATAATTAATTTAGATAGTATAATGAATATTGCAAATTCAATAACCACGTAATGATTTTCTCTATTTTGGTGTGTGTGTGTGTATATGTGTGTGTGTGTGTGTGTGTGTGTGTTTGTGTGTGTGTGTTTTTTTGTTTATTTGTGTGTGTGTGTGTGAGCGGTGCATGTGCTGCTTATTTTTCTGTCTACTCGATAATTCATTGAGATAGTATAATGAATATTGCAAATTCAAAAACAACGTAATGATTTTCACTATTTTGTTGTGTGTGTGTGTGTGACTGTGTGTGTGTGTGCGTGTGCGTGTTTGTTATTAACAAAATTTGTAATTTATTATGCACCCGTTTTATAAATAATATTACAAGCAAAATTTGTAATTTGTTATGCATCTGTTTTATGAATAATGCTATAAGCAAAAGTTTGTAATTTATTATGCATTTGTTTGATAAATAATGCTATAAGCAAAAAATTTGTAATTTATTATGCATTTGTTTTATAAATAATGCTATAAGCAAAAAATTTGTAATTTATTATGAATTTGTTTGATAAATACGAATCCAATTAAGAAAAAAAACAATTGTTTGATAAATCCGACTAAGAAAAAAAAATAAATAGTGTGCTATAATTGTGATAAAACTTTCCTCAAGGAAAAGAAACTCAATCTAGAATACAGAAATTTAATTAAGGAAATTATGAAAAAAATGAACAAATTCTTCATTAACATTCATTATCGATTGAAGTCGCTTCCTAGACAGACAATACAGCAATTTCACAAAATCTAAGTATAAGAGTGATTAAATTTTATATTAACATCTATTTCTCGGATACATAGGAAAAAGCTGACAAAATCTAAGTTTTAGAGTGAATAATTTTTTTTATCAACATCTTTTGTCATATACATCGGATAAAATTGACAGAATCTAAGTGTCAGAGTGAATAGTTTTTTTTAATCAACATCCTTTGTTAGATACATCAAATAAAATTGACAAAATCTAAATTTCAGAATGAATAAATGCTTTAACAACATCCTTTATCGGATATGTCGGATAAAATTGACAAAATCTAAGTATCAGAGTGACTAAATTCTGTATCAACATCCTTTTCTCGGACACATTGGATGAAATTGACAAATTCTAAGTGTTAGAGTGAATAATTTTTTTTATCAACATCCTTTGCCAGATACATCGGATAAAATTGACAAAATCTAAGTATCAGAGTGAAAAAATTCATTATCAAGATCCTTTGTTGGATATGTCGGATAAAATTGACCTAATATAAGTATTAGAGTGAATAGTTTTTTTTTTAAAGACATCCTTTGCCAGATACATCGAATAAAATTGATAAAATATAAGTGTCAGAGTGAATAATTTTTTTTATCAACATCCTTTGTCAGATACATCAAATAAAATTGACAAAATCTAAATTTCAGATGAATAAATGCTTTAACAACATCCCTTATCTGATATGTCGGATAAAATTGACAAAATCTAAGTAGCAGAGTGACTAAATTCTATATCAACATCCTTTTCTCGTATACATAGGATAAAATTGACATAATCTAAGTGTCAGAGTGAATAAATTTTTTAATCAACATCCTCTGTCACATACATCAAATAAAATTGACGAAATCTAAATTTCAGAATGAATAAATTTATTATCAACATCCTTTATCAGATATGTCAGATAAAATTGACATAATCTAAGTATCAGAGTGACTAAATTCTATATCAACATCCTTTTCTCGGATACATAGGATAAAATTGACATAATCTAAGTGTCAGAGTGAATACATTTTTTTATCAACTTCCTTTGTCAGATACATCAGATAAAATTGACAAAATCTAAATTTCAGAATGAATAAATTTATTATCAACATCCTTTATCGGATATGTCGGATAAAGCTGACCGAGTCTAAGTGTCAGAGTGAATATTTTTTTTATCAACATCCTTTGTAAGATACATCAAATAAAATTGACAAAATGTAAATTTCAGAATGAATAAATGCTTTAACAACATCCTTTATCGGATATTTCGGATAAAATTGACAAAATCTAAGCATCAGAGTGACTAAAACATCCTTTTCTCGAATACATAGGATAAAATTGACAAATTCTAAGTGTTAGAGTGAATAATTTGTGAATAAATTTTATCGGATATGTCGGATAAAGTTGACCGAGTCTAAGTGTCAGAGTGACTAAATTCTATATCAACATCCTTTTTTCGGATACATAGGATAAAATTGACAGAATCTAAGTGTCAGAGTGAATAAATTTTTTTTATCAACATCCTTTATCAGATACATCGAATAAAATTGACAAAATCTTAATTTCAGAGAGAATAAATTCATTATCAACATCCTTTGTCGGATATGTTGGATAAATTTGACAAAATCTAAGTATCAGAGTGAATAATTTTTTTTATCAACATACTTTGTCAGATACATCAAATAAAATTTAGTCACTCTGATACTTAGATTTTGTCAATTTTATCCGACATATCCGATAAAGGATGTTGTTAAAGTATTTATTCATTCTGAAATTTATATTTTGTCAATTTTATTTGATGTATCTGACAAAGGATGTTGATAAAAAAAATTGTTTACTCTGACACTTATATTTTATCAATTTTATTCGATTTATCTGGCAAAGGATGTTGTTAAAAAAAAATTATTCACTCTGATGCTTAGATTTTTCAATTTTATCCGACATATCCGACAAAGGATGTTGATAATGAATTTAATCACTCTGATACTTAGATTTTGTGAATTTTATTTGATGTATCTGGCAAAGGATGTTGATAAAAAAAAATATTCACTCTGATACTTAGATTTTGTCAATTTTATCCGACATATCCGACAAAGGATGTTGATAATGAATTTATTCACTATGATACTTAGATTTTGTCAATTTGATTCGATGTATCTGGCAAAGGATGTTGAAAAAAAATATTCACTCTGATACTTAGAATTTGTCAATTTTATCCTATGTATCCGAGAAAAGGATGTTGATAATGAATTTATTCATTCTGAATTTAAGATTTTGTCAAGTTTATTTGATGTATCTGATAAAGGATGTTGATAAAAAAAAATTTATTCACTCTGACACTTGGATCCTGTCAATTTTATCCTATGTATCCGAGAAAAGGATGTCGATATAGAATTTAGTCACTCTGATACTTAGATTTTGTCAATTTTATCCGACATATCCGATAAAGGTTGTTGTTAAAGTATTTATTCATTCTGAGAATTAGATTTTGTCAATTTTATTTGATGTATCTGACAAAGGATGTTTAAAAAAATTTATTCACTCTGACACTTATATTTCATCAATTTTATTCGATGTAGCTGGCAAAGTATGTTGATAAAAAAAAATTATTCACTCTGATACTTATATTTTGTCAATTTTATCCGACATATCCGAGAAAAGGATGTTGATAATGAATTTATTCATTCTTAAATTAAGATTTTGTCAATTTTATCCAATGTATCTGGCAAAGGATGTTGATAAGAAAATTTATTCACTCTAACACTTAGAATTTGGCAATTTTATCCTATGTATCCGAGAAAAGGATGGTGATATAGAATTTAGTCACTCTGATACTTAGATTTTGTCAATTTTTTCCGACATATCCGATAAAGGATGTTGTTAAAGCATTTATTCATTCTGAAATTTTATCACAATTATAGCACACTATTTATTTTATTTCTTAGTCAGATTTGTATTTATCGAACAATTGTTTTTTTTTCTTTGAGGAAAGTTTTATCACAATTAAAGCACACTATTTATTTTTTTTCTTAGTCGGATTTGTATTTATTAGACAATTGTTTTTTTTTCTTAATTAAATTCGTATTTATCAAATAAATGCATAATAAATTACAGATTTTTGATTATAGTATTATATACAAAAAAAATGAATAATAAATTACAAATTTTTGCTTATAGCATTTAGAAATATTTAAAAAGCTTCTAATGTAGAATTTTGGAAAATTTTGAGTTTGGGGCAAAGGAGGATTTCAAAAGCATCTTCCCATAATATAAATTACCCCCAAAAGTCATTTCTGATATTTGTAGCGCCCTATGTCCTTTTTATACAAAACTTAAATTTCTTCCCAAGAAAATATTTTGAATACGATTTGAATGTATATAAATTCTAAGTTTAGTGTACTATTCTTTTAATTAACGATTTTAATAACAACTTTATCTATATTTTCAAAGTGTCTTGAATCAGACAAACACATGTGTTATTAATCTATGTGATAACACGAGCGTGCGAAGTCTGTTTTCAAAAAACTGACAGTTTCTTGTAACACAGATGGTTCTATTTAGATCGGAAAAAGACAACACATCTTAAATGCACGATGGGAAACTGACATTTTTGAAGGAAAAGAACCAAACTTGTAAACAGAGGGGGAGGAGGAGGGATTTTATTTACATAATGGAAAAAAGAGCGTACTTTACGTTTTCTAGCGACTATACTCATCATATTGTGGGGTTTGTATTGTTGGGGGGAAGGGGGCCATGCCCCCGAATTTGAATTTACTAGTGGGGATGGTAAAATTATTCTATTTGGAAATAAATTAAGAAATTTACTAAGCTGTACTCACATTGTAAATTGATGTATCCATTGCTTCAATGTCAATAATATCTAATGTATTATCCATAGTATGTTAAATCATTATTAAAATTTAATCGTAAGGTATGGCCATTATATACAACATCTCAAGGACGAATAAAAAATCTCTTCTCTTATTTGTAACCAATCACCAATCAAGTTATCGTATATTGAGCAAGCTCCGCTGTCTCTGATTGGCCCTTAAGAAAACGGATGTTGTCTAAAAAACCAGTCTGGTTGAAAAACTTGGAGTTGAAACAAACTTGTGTGGGGAATCCCCGCTCATACTGCTCGCTTTTTTGCAATGTGTAGGAACCAGTGGGGAATCCCCACTCGTTTGGAAAGGTACCAAGGAAAGGCAAGCAAATAGCATATAGTTTTAAAACGTGCTTGGCCACTTTATAGGTAAAGAATTGGTCGCTTTTTGCAATGTGTAGGAGCCAGTGGGGAATCCCCGCTCGTTTGGAAAGCTACCAAGGAAAAGCAAGCAAATAGCATGTAGTTTCAAAACGTGTTTAATCACGTGTATAGGTTCCATAGAATAACATTGGAAGGCCATGTGAGAGGATACACACTCTCTTTGAAAAGGTGTAGAGCATCAAGCAAATAGTATGGGAATTCCTAGGGCATCAACCAAAATGGTACTTAGCAATCTACTCACATCACTGAACATAATTTCATGAAAAATCAAGTGAATCAACTTAGTTATATCAAGCATTAAGATAAATGCCTATATAAACCATTCATCTTGTATAGATTATGTGACTTTTCAGGAACGATCGCACCATCGTGCGGCATTACTTCCTTTACAAGTATAAACCTAAATATATAGTTTTTTGATACTTTCAAATCCATTGGCTATCTCAGAATTTTGAATCGACAGGAACTTGGCCCTCTTTGGGGCAGAATTGTAAGGGCACAATGCTTTTGGTCACTGAAAAAAGAGCACTAGAACTTTTAGTTTCTATTCGAATGATCCCACTCTTAATCTTTCAGGACTTTGGCTTGATACGATCATCCCTGGAGAAAAAATTACTTGACTGTTTGGGGGTGTCCTCCCTCCTTTTTCAAAAACCAGTAAAATTTTCTCAGGCTCGTAGCTTTTAATGGGTAACAGTAATCTTAGTGAATTTTATGTATTCCTTTGATACATCAATTGTTACCCAATTTCCTATTTTAGAGTTTCGGTTACTATTTGCCAGAGTCGCTCCTTACTTCATGTTCGTTATCATTAAACTTTAGTTTCATGGTAGTATATTTATTCAGGCCAGTAAATTTATTCTTCACCAACTAGCTTTGGTGGCGTAATATGCAACAAAAAAAATATTGTTCTCATGCAGTAGGGTAGTTTTGGCTCTTTTGCCAAATTTTGAATGTTGCGGATTTCAAATTCCCATCCAAAGACTAAAATCAGAAGCTGAAGAACATAAAGACATGCCAAGGTCGTTTGTCAGACTTGACAAAATGAACTTAGTGGAGGGCATACATTGCACCATGTTTTGAATTAAATAAAAAAGAAGTACATGTCTTTGCAAATGAAATTAAACATTATTTTAAAGCTTCAAGCTAATCAAAACTATTCCGTGTATAAGAGGGGCTATACCTTCCTGAGCCCACGATCTTTACGCTAAAGTTTTATAGTACTATACTGATAGCATTTATGGATAGGTGTATTTCAAAATTGCCTTCCATATATATATATATATATATATATATATATATATATATATATATATATATATATATATATATATATATATAATATGGAAGGCAATTCGCCCTCAGCTGTAAGTATTGACATAAGAAATTGTCAACCAGCCCCTGTCAATACTGAATTTCTTGATACTCTAAATAGAACGCACCTGAGTTTTTAAATCTATAGGTAAATTCAAAGGACCAAGACCGTTATTTCATAAATTAAATAAAAAAACAAGTTTTTTTTTAACTTAAAGTAAGGAACGACGTTAAAACTTAAAACGAATAGAAATTATTCCGTATATGAAAGGGGCTCTCCCCTACTCAACGCTTCGCTCTTTGCGCTAAAGTTTTTCATTGTTTAAAAAAAACAGTTTTGAGAAAGTCAAACTTTAGCGTAAAGAGCGAGGCGTTTAGGAGGGGACAGCCACTTTCATATACGTAATAATTTCTGTTCGTTTTAAGTTTTAACGTCATTCCTTACTTTCAGTTAAAAAAAAACTTGTTTTTTTTATTTAATTTTTGAACGTTTTTGAATTAATGCAGGTTTTGATTTTGGTTCACTTTACATGAATAATTAAAACAAAATTTGTATATTAATTTTATTTTTATTTGGTTATTTGGCCTTCTCGAAACTTGTTTAATTTTATGTACGATCGTTTATATTAGAAATAAATATATGTAACTTACGAATTAACTTACGTAACGAACTTCTATATTAATATATTTTTAATTAGTATATTAGGGGGTTCGCCCCCTATTCAATACCTTGCTCTTTAAGCTAAAGTTTGAATTGTGTTCCAATTCTTTAAAAATGATCCCTTAATCACAAAGGCCGTTAATTAGAATAAATAGCTCTTATGAAAGTACTAAAAAATCTTTGGCTTAAAGAGCGATGTATTGACTAGGGGGCGAACCCAGATCATGTACGTAATATTTTTTGTTGTTTTAAGTTGTAGTTTTGTTCCTTACTTTTAGTTGAAAAACTTGTTTTTTTTTATTTAATTTCTGATCTTTTTCTTTAATAATGCTGGGAAATCCGGCACCCCCTTCATAGCAATGTTCCTTCCCCCATGAAAACTTCCTTCATGGAAAGATCCTCTCATATTACACCAACCCACTCCTCCCCCACCTACCAGAAAAAATCCCCCCCTCAAAACGTCAGTATATTTCCCAATAAGCAATACTATATGTTAACATTGGGTAAAGTTCATAAGTTCCAGCCCTCCCCCGGGGACTTAGGGGGATTAAGTCATCATATAAGACATAGTTATCAAAGAAAAAAATGAGCGTGGGAGGGGGCCTAGTTTCCCTCCTTTTTTTGGTCACGTAAAAGCGCACTAGAACTTTTAATTTCCGTTCCAATGAGCCCTCCGTGGCTCATTGTAACACGCATTCATGATCTTTCTTCTGACGAAAAATGCAAAATTCCCCATTTTTGTAGATAGGGGGTTGAAAACTCTACAGTAGGGTTCTCTGATACGCTGAATATGATGGTGTGATTTTCATTAAGGTTTTATAACTTTTAAGGGGCTTTCCCCCTTTTGTCTAAAATCAGCCAAATTTGTCTAAAATCAGCAAAATTCCACATTTTTGTAGATAGGGAGTTGAAAACTCTACAGTAGGGTTCTCTGATACGCTGAATATGATAGTGTGATTTTCATAAAGGTTTTATAACTTTTAAGGGGCTTTCGCCCTTTTGTCTAAAATCAGCCAAATTTTCTCAGGCGCTTAACTTTTGATGGGTAAGACTAAACTTGATAAAACTTATATATTTGAAATCAGCATTAAAATCCTTTTATGCATCTATTGGTATCAAAATTCCGTTTTTTAGAATTTCGGTTACCATTGAGCCGGGTCGCTCCATACTTACAGTTCGTTACCACGAACTGTTTGATAGGGCATTCCCACTCTTTTTAGTAATGATTTGTTCTGGGATGGCCATGAAGGTTTCAAACCAGTCTTTAGCATCTCTTCATATTCAGGCCTGTCTAGTCTGTGTCTATTTAACCTTATTAAATTCAATCAGAACTTAAGCATCAAAAGATACTTATGGAGCATTAAAGAATTAAGTAAAAAAATAAGTTTTTTTCGGTTGAAAGTAAGGAGCTATATTAAAGCTCAAAACGAACAGAAATTATACTATACATGAAGGGTTTACCCCACTCCTTAATACCTTACTCTTCACGCTAAAGTTTTTAGCACTTCTACAAAGGTTCCTATTGTAATTAAGTGGCTCTTAGGTTTCAGGAGCCCTTCTTAAGAATTGGGACAAACAGTCAAACTTTAGTGTAGGGAGCAAGGTATTGAGGATGTAAACAAACTCTTCGTGTATGGAATAAGTTCAATTCAGTGGCTTAGAGAAGAAAGGTTCAGACCAAAATCCTCAAAAAGCAGCTGAGCCATCCTAATATTCTGGACTTACGTAGCTTAAAGTTTATGGTTTAATCGAGTTTGATTAAGCATTGCAGCACATTCGGAGCCCACATTTTACCACAAATGGTAAACCTTCCATTACAGCAATAAAAGAGCATGACATGTCCTTATGATGTTTTCATGTGAACTCGAAATCTGGACACTTGACATGCATATTGTCGTCCTCAAAGGGAAAGGGTATATCGTGCCCAATTACTCGTGCCCAAAGGAAACGGGAAAAGATGCATGCATCTGCATGATTTTAAAGGAGAGCTAAAATTATGAAAGCAGTCTTTTTTCTAGGATTAAAAAAAAAAAAAATCATACACATTGCATCACAAATTGAATGCAAACTACTAAGCGGTCGTGCCAAACCCCAGAGAAGGGGGGGGCACACGCACCATACGTTAGGGCACTCTCATCTACAGTGATCTGTTTCATCTCTCTCTCTCTCTCTCTCTCTCTCTCTCTCTCTCTCTCTCTCTCTCTCTCTGTATCCCCGTTCAATGTCATATTCACTAAATTGATGCAATCTCAACAAATTTCAAATTTAGATACATCTTCTTTCAGATATTGCAGAATATCGTTTCAGTGGCGAAAAAAAAGAAGCAAAACGAGACCATCCTTTCTCATTTGAAATTACATCAGAATAGCATCAAATTATTATCTTTTCAGGACCCATTTTTTACTAAACCTATACCATGGCAAACAATAGCGATAAGATCATTTCCGCAAAATTCTATTTTGATGGTGGATACAATTTTTGGGATATTGCCAAAGGTGTTACTATTTACGATGTGGCTACAGATGATCTAAAAAAATTCTTAGACCCACACTGGTACAAGTTTCCTGCTCTTCACCCCTTGTGGTACTATTCGTTTGGCCTCGTATACACTGTTTTTGGTGAGTTATTTGTCTTTGTTGGTTTCATCTAAACCTGACAAAGAAGACCAATGACTTAGTTCTTAGGAAACACTATTGAATCAATTTCTTTTTTATTACGTAATTCACCACGTCAAGTTCACCCATTTCTGTGTTCACACGGTAGGCAAGATTTAATTTTTAGACAACACAAAAGTTGAAAGATATGTAAAAAAAAAAAAAAAAGTAATCGCATAAGGAAATCCAGATAATTATTTTTAAATAGTCTTTTTTGATGTTTGACGAAAGAAATGCTCGAGAACTGCAAATTTGATGGCTTAAAATGGGTATTTTTGTAACTGTTTTGGCTTAATATAGCCATTTATGCTCTCGAAATTGTTGTTTAATTTAACAAGTTCGGATAAAAGTAAGCAAAAACTAGACAAAACCAAGTGGTCCATTTTCTTTAACCATTTTTGGTAATTACCCCCGACCAAAATTTGCCGTAATCCCCTGTTCTTAAGTAATATGAGATTTCAGTCTTACAATGACCTCCCCCCCCACTTTGTGCCCGCCTGCAGTTAACAAGATTCCTAAGATTTTATATATTATGATTAAGGCGACGAGTGACAAGAAAATTATCGGCATAAAACAAATATAATATAATAAATGAAGGGACAAAGATACGAAGAAGGTAGCAGAAAATAAAAAATGTATCACAAATCAATGATACTAAAGGAGTATTCGAAAATTTTGTAAGGGTAATATCTAGTGTTGCTTATGTCATTTTATTATTTTCATTTTATTGATTAAAAATATAGCCTGAAATCAGTACCCCTCAAGGTTCTAAGTGGCTTCTTATGCAAGACCATTTGCAAAACTAAAGCTGTTGAATATTTTCCCATGTCACTTGGAAAATTTTTGAATAGAATAAAACTTAGTGAGCTGAGATGAATGACTTTAGTTTTCGAGCCGGGACTCTAGCTCTCGCTTCTCAATTAGCTTACTTGTGTCTTACTTTGCAGGGCAATTAAGGCATTTTTTTAAGGACAAAACTGAAAACTTTCATAAGAAAAACTTTCATAAGAAAACTTTCAGAAAAATAAAATTTTTTCTCAATGAGAAAAAATTTTCTCATTGCAAGAAAATTTTGAGTATCTTTTTCCGGATCCCTTAGAATACCGTCGTGTATTTTTTCTATTTCGTATCACAGTTTTAGTATAATTCGTCTTTCGTTTGTTGTTTTGAAGATTCCATAGTGCAAATCTATGCTGCTCTTGATTTTCACCCTTTTTACCTTTTTCCACTACTTAACCCAAGTGGTCTAGAATTTGCTGTCTAACAACCAGCAGTTTTTCAATGGAACTAATTATGCCACCTGAATTGGGTTTGTCGTTGAATAGATAATAAATGCCAATGCGTTGGTTTCTCCATGACGCCGTACGACTTTTTGCAAATGACAAAAGTATTTTTTTTTTAGCTCAAGTAATTCTTAGACCACGCTGCCTTTCCACTACAGATTTTAATAAATAAAATAAGAAAGATAAGAACGAGTATAATATTCAAAAAAAGTTGTGGAACAAAAAAAAAATTCCCTTTTTTAACTTTAATAAATCAGAAATCATTAAGACTTTAAGGAATAAATATCAGCATATGTATATTAAACTGACAATGTCCATTTATTTGTATTTTTTCAGTAAAATACAAATTATGCATTGGCCTTGAGAAGGCATAGGGGATAGGAGCCCTATTCATGTTAATTTTTGCTCGTTTTTATTTTGACTCTTTTATTTGTTCTAATTTCTGTTCGTTTTGGGTTTCATTTATTTACTGCTGCTGATTTGTGGTAGTTTTACGCTTGGTAGATTATTTGATTTTATTTTGCTGATTTTTGGTTTAATGGATTTATTTATTTTTACTTGAAAAATTTATTTTGTCGGAATTTTTTTTAAAATTAGTTTCTGTTCGTTTTATATTGACATAGTATTTTTCAGGGAAAAAGAAAATAATAGTTTAACTCTTTTGGTTTTTCTGTAAGAATTTGTAGTCTGGCCTGCTATTTGTATAGCAGGCTGCTTTGATGCTGGAGAAGCTTTTTCAACAATTCTTTACAACATACTTCCTTTTTTTCCTTCTTTGTAAAATCTTGGCACAAACAGTATTGTTTAATTTAGTTTTATACCTCCTCTAGTTGAACTTAAAAATAAAACTCAATACCATTCTCCAAAAATTCTATCCATGCTCTTTGACAGTCTGGATACACTTACACTGCTTTGATTTGGCTAAATTGTAAGAATATAGTTGTAATAGTAGCCCCGAAAGTTTGAACTTGATACCTTCAGTTGTTCTTGGGATATTGCTGATATGTCTTATTGGTAACCAGCATACATACAGTGCGCTTTGGTTTAATTTTAAAACAACATTTAGTTTTTAAGCATAAAGGGAAAATTGTTTAACTATGGGGGGTTGACCTACCCAATAGCCATAGAAATGTAGTTTCTGGACCGTTCGGCTATGCTGAACCAAATGTCTCAAGATTTTTATTAGAAATTTTTGGAAAATAGTGGGCTAAAGAGCTGATTACCCTCCAATCACTTTTGACTCTTAAAAAGGCACTAGAATTTTTAATTTCCAATCCAATTATCTCCTTTAAATATTTCAATAATATTTCTAGCTATGATATAGATGCGCTGCCTATGCTATTGCTTAAATGCCCTTTTAGTACCTGCATACATGTAGTTTTTTCGTTTAACTGAACCTCCCCCCCCCCCATATTTATGCAAATATTGTCTTTTGGTTAGTCCAACATTCCCTCAACAATCCTTCTCATTTTTAGCTTCATACACAAAACAGTTCCTAAGATATTGCTGATATGCCCTTTTGACAACCTGCATACGGATGGTGCGTTGTGATGAGTTTACCTTCACCTAAAAAATTCCCTGGAAATTTCACCTTCACACCCTTAGACCTTACCTTAGTTCCTCCGGCGTGATTAGTGTCTCATAGGGTGTCGACGAAGCCTCTCCACTCGTCCCGGAGCGATGCTGCAGCGGTGACATCTTCCCATTCAGGTCTTAATGAGGTCTCAGCCATCCTCAGATCTCGGTCAAAAGATCTCGGTTCACCGCAAAGTGTTCTTTGGACGACTCCGTCTTCTTCTGTCGCCTGGTTTCCAATTGTAGGCTGTCCGAGGAAGGCGGACCTTCTTTCAGGCAGAGTATATGTCCTAAATATGTCGATCTCTTCTGCCTTAGAACAGCAGTAATGAGAGGCTGGCCAGTTCTATTACGAACTTCAGAGTTACTAACTCTCTGTTGCCAGCTTGTACTTAAAATTTTCCTTAGCCACATATTTTCGAATGCAAGAATTCATTTTCAAGCTTTTGTTTCGTTTTCCAGCACTCACTAGCGTAGAGGAGTATGGAGAGAGCACATTGCTATTGATGAGCCGTAACTTCAGTCGTAAAGAATATTTGTTACTCCTCAAAATGGACTTTAGTCTACTAAAAGCTCGGGTTGACTGACCAATTCTGCATTTAATCTCGGACATTATTTCACCATCACAATCGATCCAGCTACCCAGGTATTTGAAATCTTTCACCAGTTCACATTTGTGCACTTGTGATGCAAAAAAAGCGGTGAGTTTGTGATGGACATGCTCTTTGATTTGTCAACGTTAACTGTTAGTCCAACTTTTTATGAATTTTCTATAATTGCGTCAAAAAGCTGCTGTAACCTCTGTTTAGAATATTCTAGCAAGACCACATCATCCGGGAAATCCAAATCGCATAGTTGCTTACTGCTTTCTTTTACGCCACATACAGAGTTTCGTCTTAATATGCAGTCCATTATAATCACAAAAAAAATGGGGAAAGTACACATCCCTGATTGACACAAGACATGATCTTGAAAAATCTGGTTGTGCCATTCTAGATCTTGACGCAGCACTCAGTCTCTTCGTATAGGAAGATTATCATGCTCACTAGTTTTTCTGGCACCCAATAGTACTTGAGGACTCTCCACAAACATTCTCGGTCAACTGAGTCAAATGCCGCTTCGAAGTCAATAAATAGTAGGCATAGCTTGCTGTTCCATTCTTTTGATTCCTCGAAAAGTGTTCTCAGTGCAAAAATCAAGTCAGAGCACGATTTGCCGCTTCCAAAACTATGCTGCTCCTCTCACATATGTGTATGTAGTGCATCTCGAATCCGGCACAATATAATAAAAGCCAATAGTTTGCATGGTGCTGGCAGATGGTTAATACCTCTCCAATTATCACACAAAATTTTGTCTCCCTTTTTGAAGATTTTCACCAATATCTCCTTGGTTCATTCACGGGAAACCTTCCCTATATTCCATATATTGGTGAAAAGGCAAGCCACACTGATAGACTTGTTCTTTGTGAATACTTTAGCATTTCTGCTGAGATTCCATCTATGCCAGGAGCTCGTCCATTTTCTTTGTTTGTTTTTTTTTCTACATAAATGACCTTGGCAGAGCTTGGCCGGTCTGTATTGATGTCGAGCTGTAAAAATGGGGTATCAGTTTCATTTTGTCGGTCACTGGGTCTCGGTCTCTTAAATAATTTCTCAAAGTGGGCAGCCCAGCTTTCGTCAATTTTATCTGGATTTGATAAACTTACTCCATTCTCGTTGTTGACCAGGGTGATTC
Organism: Artemia sp. Qi Xiang Cuo; assembly: GCF_049724085.1. Classification (NCBI taxonomy): domain Eukaryota; kingdom Metazoa; phylum Arthropoda; class Branchiopoda; order Anostraca; family Artemiidae; genus Artemia; species Artemia sp. Qi Xiang Cuo. The sequence continues at coordinate 49,666,193 of NC_142805.1, read as the reverse complement.
TGCTGCTCTGTTTCCCAACCATCTTATTAGTTAGCCAGTAAACAGTCATGTAATCCCCCTTTCTAGTAACTTCCTCTGCTTTAGTAGCTTTATTTTCAAGGAAAGTCTTTTATCTGTCTTAGCCCTCTTTTTAATTACTTTGTCCTTTCCCTGTAAAGTATCTGTGAAGCTGACTATGGACTCCGTGTGGCAGCAGAGAGTAAGGTCTGCTTAATTACCTTGAGCTCGTTAATTAACATCCATGTGGTGTCTGAGATCCACCTTTCCTTTGGTTTCTTCCTAAAATCCAGCTTTTCTTCAGCAACCCTAGTCTATAGACTTTTCACGATGTCCCATCTCCTTTCAATGCTTTCCAGTTCACTGACTTCCACTGCTAGGGAATCAAACTTATCTTTCATTATTCCTACCCTAACCTATGATGAGTGTCATCATCCCTATCATAGGCAGCGCGCTAGCGCTGCCTAAGTAAAGAACGATGTGGGCACAATGTGTTTTTGGTTTCTCCATACCCGGGCACTTCGTATCGAAGGAGTTGTCGTAGAAACTTCAAAATGGGCTCATTCGATAGGAAATGGGAGTGGCTAGTGTCCTTTTTAATAGTCAAAAGTGATTGGAGGGCAACTATCCCCCCCCCCACGCCCATCATTCCCCCAAACACATCTAATCAAGATTTTGAGATAGCCATTTTGTTCAGCGTTGTAGTTTTCCAGAGAGAAAATATGTTTTTGTGGAAAACACTCCCTCACAACCCTTAGGGCAAGGGTTTTAAGTTATGCCCTGGGGGCATATAAGGCTTTTATAGAAAGCGTTGTCGTAAAAACTTCAAAAAAGGCTCATTCGAAAGTAAATTCAAAGGGATAGTGGACTTTTTATTAGTCAAAGGTGGTGGGCGGGCCAATAGCCCCCCCCCACGCCCCTCATTCCCCCCAATACATTCACTCAAAATTTTGAGAGAGCCGTTTTGTTCAGCGTAATTGATTTCATGATAGAAAATATGTTTTTGAGGAGGATACTCGCCCACAGCCCTCAGGGCAATGGTTTTAAGTTATGCCCTGGTGGCAGGTTTTTAAAGAAGGCGTTGTCGTAGAAACTTTAAAACAGGCTTCTGGACCGTTCGGCTATGCTGAACCAAATGTCTCAAGATTTTTATTAGAAATTTTTGGAAAATAGTGGGCTAAAGAGGGAGGCTGATTACCCTCCAATCACTTTTGACTCTTAAAAAGGCACTAGAATTTTTAATTTCCAATCCAATTATCTCCTTTAAATATTTCAATAATATTTCTAGCTATGATATAGATGCGCTGCCTATGCTATTGCTTAAATGCCCTTTTAGTACCTGCATACATGTAGTTTTTTCGTTTAACTGAACCTCCCCCCCCCCATATTTATGCAAATATTGTCTTTTGGTTAGTCCAACATTCCCTCAACAATCCTTCTCATTTTTAGCTTCATACACAAAACAGTTCCTAAGATATTGCTGATATGCCCTTTTGACAACCTGCATACGGATGGTGCGTTGTGATGAGTTTACCTTCACCCCAAAAATTCCCTGGAAATTTCACCTTCACACCGTTAGACCTTACCTTAGTTCCTCCGGCGTGATTAGTGTCTCATAGGGTGTCGACGAAGCCTCTCCACTCGTCCCGGAGCGATGCTGCAGCGGTGACATCTTCCCATTCAGGTCTTAATGAGGTCTCAGCCATCCTCAGATCTCGGTCAAAAGATCTCGGTTCACCGCAAAGTGTTCTTTGGACGACTCCGTCTTCTTCTGTCACCTGGTTTCCACTCGTCGGCTGTCCGAGGAAGGTGGCCTTCTTTCATGCGGAGTACATGTACTAAATATGTCGGTCTCTTCTTCCTTAGAACAGCAGTAATGAGAGGCTGGCCAGTTCTATTACGAACTTCAGAGTTACTAACTCTCTGTTGCCAGCTTGTACTTAAAATTTTCCTTAGCCACATATTTTCGAATGCAAGAATTCATTTTCAAGCTTTTGTTTCGTTTTCCAGCACTCACTAGCGTAGAGGAGTATGGAGAGAGCACATTGCTATTGATGAGCCGTAACTTCAGTCGTAAAGAATATTTGTTACTCCTCAAAATGGACTTTAGTCTACTAAAAGCTCGGGTTGACTGACCAATTCTGCGTTTAATCTTGGACATTATTTCACCATCACAATTGATCCAGCTACCCAGGTGGTATTTGAAATCTTTCACCAGTTCTATATTTGTGCACTTGTGATGCAGAATAAACGGTGAGTTTGTGATGGACATGCTCTTTGATTTGTCAACGTTAACTGTTAGTCCAACTTTTTATGAATTTTAAATAATTGCGTCAAAAAGCTGCTGTAACCTCTGTTTAGAATATTCTAGCAAGACCACATCATCCGGGAAATCCAAATCGCATAGTTGCTTACTGCTTTCTTTTACGCCACATACAGAGTTTCGTCTTAATATGCAGTCCATTATAATCACAAAAAAATGGGGAAAGTACACATCCCTGATTGACACAAGACATGATCTTGAAAAATCTGGTTGTGCCATTCTAGATCTTGACGCAGCACTCAGTCTCTTCGTATAGGAAGATTATCATGCTCACTAGTTTTTCTGGCACCCAAGAGTGCTTGAGGACTCTCCACAAACATTCTCGGTCAACTGAGTCAAATGCCGCTTCGAAGTCAATAAATAGTAGGCATAGCTTGCTGTTCCATTCTTTTGATTCCTCGAAAAGTGTTCTCAGTGCAAAAATCAAGTCAGAGCACGATTTGCCGCTTCCAAAACTATGCTGCTCCTCTCACATATGTGTATGTAGTGCATCTTGAATCCGGCACAATATAATAGAAGCCAATAGTTTGCATGGTGCTGGCAGATGGTTAATACCTCTCCAATTATCACACAAAATTTTGTCTCCCTTTTTGAAGATTTTCACCAATATCTCCTTGGTTCATTCACGGGAAACCTTCCCTATATTCCATATATTGGTGAAAAGGCAAGCCACACTGATAGACTTGTTCTTTGTGAATACTTTAGCATTTCTGCTGAGATTCCATCTATGCCAGGAGCTCGTCCATTTTCTTAGTTTGTTTTTTTTCTACATAAATGACCTTGGCAGAGCTTGGCCGGTCTGTATTGATGTCGAGCTGTAAAAATGGGGTATCAGTTTCATTTTGTCGGTCACTGGGTCTCGGTCTCTTAAATAATTTCTCAAAGTGGGCAGCCCAGCTTTCGTCAATTTTATCTGGATTTGATAAACTTACTCCATTCTCGTTGTTGACCAGGGTGATTCTGCTGCTCTGTTTCCCAACCATCTTATTAGTTAGCCAGTAAACAGTCATGTAATCCCCCTTTCTAGTAACTTCCTCTGCTTTAGTAGCTTTATTTTCAAGGAAAGTCTTTTATCTGTCTTAGCCCTCTTTTTAATTACTTTGTCCTTTCCCTGTAAAGTATCTGTGAAGCTGACTATGGACTCCGTGTGGCAGCAGAGAGTAAGGTCTGCTTAATTACCTTGAACTCGTTAATTAACATCCATGTGGTGTCTGAGATCCACCTTTCCTTTGGTTTCTTCCTAAAATCCAGCTTTTCTTCAGCAACCCTAGTCTATAGACTTTTCACGATGTCCCATCTCCTTTCAATGCTTTCCAGTTCACTGACTTCCACTGCTAGGGAATCAAACTTATCTTTCATTATTCCTACCCTAACCTATGATGAGTGTCATCATCCCTATCATAGGCAGCGCGCTAGCGCTGCCTAAGTAAAGAACGATGTGGGCACAATGTGTTTTTGGTTTCTCCATACCCGGGCACTTCGTATCGAAGGAGTTGTCGTAGAAACTTCAAAATGGGCTCATTCGATTGGAAATTGGAGTGGCTAGTGTCCTTTTTAATAGTCGAAAGTGATTGGAGGCCATCCCCCCCCCCCCGCCCAGCATTCCCCAAAATACATCCAATCAAAATTTTGAGATAGCCATTTTGTTCAGGGTAGTTGATTTCCAGATAGAAAATATTTTTTTGAGGAGGACACTCCCCCACAGCCCTCAGGGCAAGAGGTTTTAAGTTATGGCCTGGGGGCATATAAGGTTTTTATAGAAGGCGTTGTCGTAGAAACTTCAAAACAGGCTCATTCGATTGGAAATTCACAGGGCTAGTGCCCTTTTTAATAGTCGAAAGTGATTGGAGGGCAACTAGTCCCCCCCATGCCCATCATTTCCCCAAACACATCCAATCAAAATTTTGAGATAGCCATTTTGTTCAGTGTAGTTATCCAAATAGAAAATATGTTTTAAAGGAGGACACTCCCCCACAGCCCTCATGGCAAGGGTTTTAAGTTATGCCCTGGGGGCATATAAGGTTTTTAAAGAAGGCGTTGTCGTAGAAACTTCAAAACAGGCTCATTTGGTTGGAAATTCAAAGGGTTAGTGCCCTTTTTAAGAGTCGAAAGTGACTGAAGGACAACTAGCCCCCCCCCCACGCCCATCAGTCCCCCCAACACAACCCAACAAAATGTTGAGATAGCCATTTTTTTCAGCGTAGTTGTTTTACAGATAGAAAATATATTTTTGAGGAGGACAATCCCCCATAACCCTCAGGGCAAGGGTTTTAAGTTAAGCCTTGGGGCATATAAGGTTTTTATAGAAGGCCTTGTCGTAGAAACTTCAAAAAAGGCTCATTCAGTTAGAAATTCAAAGGACTAATGCCCTTTTTAATAGTCGGAAGTGATTGGAGGGCAACTAGCCCCCCCCCCCACACGCCCATCATTCCCCCAAATACATCCAATCAAAATTTTGAGATAGTCAGTTTGCTCAGCGTAGTTGATTTCTACATAGAAAATATATTCTTGAGGTAGACATTCCCTCACAGTCCTTGGTACTAGGGTTTAAGTTAGCGCATGGAGGCATATAAGGTTTTTATAGAAAGCGTTGTCGTAGAAATTTCAAAACAGGTTCATTCGCTAGGAAATTAAGAGGGATTGTACCGGTTTTAATAGTCAAAAATGATTTGAGGGCCACTAGCCCCCCCCCCCCATGCCCATCATTCCCCCGAACACATCCAATCAAAATTTTGAGATAGCCATTTTGTTCAACGTAGTTTTAAGTTCTGGATATTAGGTCTTTGAGGACTACAACCTCCTCACAGCCCTCAAGACAAGGGTTGTAAATTATGCACTGGGGGCATCTAAAGTTTTTATAGAATGCGTTGTCGTCGAAACTTCAAAAAGGGCTCATTTGATTAGAAATTGAAATGGCTTGTGCCCTTTTTAATAGTCGAAAGGAATTGGAAGGCAACTAACATCCCTTCCACGCCCAGAATTTCCCCAAACACATCCAATCAAAACTTTGAGATAGCCATTTTGTTCCACGCAGCTAAAGTTCAGGAAATTATACCTTTGAGCAGGATACTTCGCCCACAGTCTTCAGAGCAAGGGTTATAAGTTATGCCCTGGGGGCATATTAGTTTTTATTGAAATCTTTGTCGTAGAAACTTGAAAAAGGGCTCATTCGATTGTAAATTGAAAGGTCTAGTGCCCTTTTTAATAGTCGAAAGTGATTTGAGGGCAACTAGCCCCCCTCTCTCACCCACCTTTTCCCCAAACACATCCAATCAAAATTTTCTGATAGTCATTTTATACAGTGTTTTGTATTTCCAGATAGAAATTATGTTTTTGAGGAGGAAACTCCCCCACAGCCCTCAGGGTAAAGGTTGTAAGTTATGCCTGCGAGCATATAAGGCTTTTACTGAACGCATCGTCGTAGAAACTTCAAAAATGACTCATTCGATTGGAAATTGAAATTGCTATTGCCCTTTTTAATAGTCAAAAGTGATTGGAAGGCAACAAACACCCCTTCCACGCCCACTATTTCCCCAAACATATCCGATCAAAATTTCTTGATAGCCATTTTGTTTCACGAAGTTTAAAGTTCAGGAAATTATACCTTTGAGCAGGACACTCTCTCCATAGTCTTCAGGGCAAGGGTTATAAGTTATGCCCTGGGGGCATATAAGTTTTTTATTGAAATGGGTAACTAATCCCCTTCTCACGCCCACCATTTCCCCAAACACATCAAATCAAAATTTTGAGATATCCATTTTGTTCAACGTAGTCGAAAGTAATTAGGCCTTTTAGGATAAAAACCCCATCAGAGCTTTCAGTGCAGGGGTTGTAATTTGTGCCCTGGGGGCATATAAGGTTTATATAGAAAGTTGTTGTAGAAATTTCAAAAGGGGCTCATTTGACTGGAAATTGAAATTGCCCTTTTTAATAGTTGAAAGTGAGGGGAGACTGATTAACCCCCCTGTCACGCCCTCCATTTCCCCAAACGCATTCAATCAAAGCTTAGAGATAGCCATTTTGTTCAACGTAGTTGAAAGTTCTGGAAATAATATATTTAAGGATGACAAACCCCCGAGACTCCCCAGCGCAAAGGTTGTAAGTTATGCCCAGGGGGCATATAAGGTTTTTAATGATAGAGTTGTCGTAAAAACTTCAAAAGAGACTCATTCAATTGGAAATTGAGAGGGATAGTGCCCTTTTTAATAGTTAAAGTGATTGGACGGTAACTAACCCCTCTTTCTCGCCCACCCTTCCCTCAAACATATCCAATCAAAATTTTCAGATAGCCATTTTGTTCAACGTAGTGGAAAGTTCTGGAAATTAGGTCTGTGAGGATAACAACAACCCCACCCAGCCCTCAGGGTGAGGGTTGTAAGTTGTTCCCTGGGGGTATTTAAGGTTTTTATTGAAAGCGTTGTCGTAGAAACTTCAAAAAGGCTCATTTAATTGGAAATTGAAAGGGCCAGTGCCTTTCTTAATAGTTGAAAGTGATTGGAGAAAGACTAACGCCCCTTTCACGCCCATTATTTTCTCAGACACATCCAATCAAAATTTTGAGGTAGCCATTTTGTGTAACGTAGTTGAAAGTTCTGAAAATTAGATCTTAGAGGATGACAACCACCCTCAGAGCCCTTAGGGTAAGAGTTGTAATTTATGGCCTGGGGCCATATAAGGTGTTTATAGGAAATGTTGTCGTAGAAACTCAAAAAACACTCATTCGATTGGAATTTGAAAGGCCTAGTGCCCTTTTTACTAGTCGAAAGTAATTGGAAGGCTTGACATTTTTATAGTAAAGATCGATGTGGATATAATGTATTATTTTTTGTTGTTGTTGTTGTTTAGACCAGGGCACTTTGTATCAAAGGAGTTGTCGTACGAACTTCGAAAAGGGCTCATTCGATTGAAAATAGAAAGGGCTGATGCCCTTTTTAATATTCGAAAGTGATTGGAGGGAGACTCATCCCCCTCCCACACCCACCCTCCCATTTGACATTTTGTTTAAAAACTAAATGTTGCCATAAGTTTAAATTAAAATACACTGTCTTAATGCTAATTCCCAATAAGGCATCTCAGCAGTATCCCAAGAATGACTGAGGGTATTATGGTCAAACTTTTGGGGCTGCTTCTGCTCTTAAAATTTAACTAAATCAAAATAGTGCAGGTGTATCCAAGCTAACAAAGAAAGTAAACAGATTTTTTTTGCGAATGGTATGAGGTTTTCTATTTCAAGGCAGCTAGAGGAGGTATGAGGCTAAATTAAGCACTACTATTTGTCTTCACATATTTAAAAGGGTGTATGTTGTTAAAAATTGCTGATAAAATTGTATGTTGTTAAAAAATAGCAGGCCAAACTATAAATTCTTAAAAAAACGAAAATATTTAAAGTATTATTTTCTTTTTATCTGAAAAGACTATGTCAATATAAAAAGAACAGAAATTAATTAAAAAAACTTTTTCCACAAAATAAGTTTTTCAAAGAAAAGTAAAGAACTCCATTAAACAAAAAATGAGCAAAAATTAAATCAAATAATCTGCTAAGCTTGAAACTATCACAAATCAGCATCGATAATTAAATGAAACCCAAAACGAACAGTAATTAAAATAAATAACCGAATCAAACTCAAAACGAACAGAAATTAACATAAGTTGGGCTCAAAACCCCTATGCCTTCCCAAGGCCAGAACATAACTTGCACTTTACTGAAAAAAATACAAATGAATGTGCATTGTCAGTTTAATATACATTTACTGATATTTAGTAATCAAAATCTTAATATTATTTGATTTATTAAAGTTATAAAAATAAAAACATTTATATTTTTTTCAGTAAAGTGCAAATTATGTTTTGCACTCGACAAATTATGTTTTGCACAGTAATATGCAATCGACCTCTTGGTTCATTATAAGCTATGGGCCAATTGCTCTTACGATACATTAGAGAGAGATGGTAATCAAAATATCTAGGTTTATGTCTTTTGAACTTTACAAATATGTGTCCCGCATGATATCTGACCCAATAAAGAAATACACATTTATAATGAAGTTCACAACCCTCCCCCCCCCACTTAAAGGAAAAACAACTATTTTTTCTAAACTATTTCTTTATAAGTAGTTTTTTTACTAATTAAACGGAATTTATATCATTATAAAGTACGCTATATTGTAATTGATGATGCACTAGTTTTTATCGACAATACAACTTAATATGCATTGATAATAAAAATACACTCAAATTTAAAATGCATTGTATACACAAAATTTTATAATTCACAAAAGGAAAAATTCGGTTATGGCACTGTGAAATCTTTAGTTCACTTTATAGTAAAATTGTCATGTTGACACCAAGTGTGAAATTTCTTTTTCATAGATTAGTGCGCAATTGTCGACAATAATCCCTACACCTAAACATATAAATACATTAGAACACTAAAACGAGGGAATTTTTCTTTCTTTTCATTCCGTTATTTAATCAATTTGATCTTCTTTAGCTGTTTGAGTGCCAGTTCTTTCTCCCATGTTAATATCTTCGCTATTTAATGAAAAGAGAGCGAAGTGTAGTGCTCTTAAGCGAAAGCATATCCATACGCAACCTGTTTCAAATACTACCAAAAAAAGGTATTTAAAATACCTATGATATTAGCAAAGGATGGAGGTAAATTTGATTCGCCGTCGTCAAAATTGATTGCATTTTCCAATTTTAAGTGTATTATCATTTACCCTAAGGTCATTTATTTTGTCTTTTAGACCAAAAAATACCTTGGTGGCGGCATCAATGTTATCATTGTTTACTATTTTATTCAGTTCTATTTCTATGGTTAAAAAATTTAATTTTTGGCATTTCCAATGGAGTTTGAACGAGACAATATAATAGAATGTAGTAAGTCTTCAATTTTCTGAGCAAGCTTACGAATTTGTACCGATTTCTCGTAAGTGGCTCTGTCGAGAGCGTTATGAAGGAAAGTGACTGAAAAATCATGGTTGAGGAAAGAATAACTTCAGTTTCAATAAGTTTTACTCTGAATGTATCTAATGACTTGTCAACAACGCTAAGGGTTTCGTTTTGAATTTTATTGATTCTTTGGTCTAACTCATTTATAACAGAAGTGGCTGCAGAAGCAAAAAGTGAAATTTTTCGTGTTTGCAACGATAATATTTCAAGATTTGTTTTGATTTCCTGTGTAGCGCTTTCTGTTGATAAACCAAATATATATATATATATCCAAGGATTGATCCTACTGGATTAAGAATTGCTCTTTTTTTCTTTCAGGGTTGTTGATGCAGTCAATAAATACTGAAAACTTTGAACTTTGTCTGAAAGCAACGACAATTCATCATTTAAAATTCTTTCTTTGACTGACAAATAATCAAGAAAGTTCAGTTTAAATTGTTTGAATTGGCATATGTATATGTAACCTTTGTGTGCCGGAATGCAATCCTTTTTCGCATCCCTATGGACTCAAACCTTTTTTATGCTTCCCTGAGAGGTGGACGCAACCCTTTTTTGCATCCTTATGAGGTGAACACAACCCTTTTTGCATCCTTAAGAGGTGGACACGACCCTTTTTTGCATCCTTAAGAGGTGGACACAAATCTTTTTTTGCATCCTTAAGAGGGGCCCCATCAACTTCCCTCTGAAGTACACGACTGCCTGTCGTGACATGTCCGTGACTCCCAGTCACACTACGCCTACTCCTAATGGTTAACCTATTTCTACAAAACTTCGAAAACTGGGCCTGTGCTTCCGGTGGTTCCCGAACCATTGCCCAGAGGCCACAGTACTTTTGGAAAAATTTGCCCTAAAATGTTTCTTGGGGTTGGTTTATAGGTGCTGGAGCTGAACAATATTTTGCTTTGTGTCCTGTTTCACCAGAGCGGACACACGTTGGAGGTATTTCACATTCTGATTGTCTGTGAGGACCCCCGCAAGTCCAGCATTTTATGCGAGCGTTTTTTCTTTCACTAAAATTATTCCTGGAATAATTAGCTCTTGTTGGTCTTGACATATCTATTCTAATATGGCCGGACTCTTCACAGTTAGCTTTTCCCGTGTTGTTGCCTTGGGGTAGGTGGGGTCTATTTTCAACTGTTACAGCAGCCGTTAGAAATTCGTCTACCGGTCTAGTTGCTATCTCTATCTTTTAATATTTACTAGCGATTTTAAATGCGTCCTCCAAGTCATTTATATTATTATGATTTTCCATTAGGACTTTTCTGAACGCTATGCGTAAACCTTCTCTAAATGTGCGTAAAGTTAATGGCTTGACGGCGGCGTTTCTTAAACCATCGCCATAACCCATTGAATTTGTGTATGCTTTTGCTGTTATATCTACCCTCTTGAAAAATTGGTAAACTGTTTCCTCAGGGGATTGTTTACACCCGATTAGATCCTGTAAAATTTGACCAGGGCTTCTTGTAGGAGCAAATGCTTCTAGAAGTTTTTTCTTTAGTGTTTCTAAGGTTAGAGTTTCTTTGTCTAAATCGTCAAAAAACTAGAAAATTTGTTTTTCATGAGCATTCCCGCTGTCGCTGCCGCTTGTTTATCTGGCCAATTTAAAGTACTTTTAATGCGTCTTAGCTGGCTAATAAACTCGTTTATTTGATAGGGTTTTGTTAAAGGTGTAATTAGGGATCCTAAATCGGTGGTTGCTCTTATTGAAAACGAATCATAATTTGTTTGCTGAGTTAACGGGGTTGTTTGATTTGTGTCTGTAGATGTAATTTGTAGGTAGTAATTATATAAGCGCGTACAAGTATGCATATTATGCTAAGTAATTAATGTGTTTTTTCGTTTTCAAACCAATTCATACTGTTTTCTTAGGTGTGTTGCACCTAAGAAAACAGTTTTAACAGCTTATTTTTTAACAGCAATTTAACAGCTTATTTTGCTTCACTTGGCTTTATTCTGTGTAGTTAGCCCAATTATTTAATATCAATTATTAACAAAACTTAACATTAACACATCCCCCCCCCCCAAATACCACATCATGATATGATGAAGGATAACCAAACAAATCTACAAAAGAAAAAAAATAGGTAAAATTCTACTTTAGCTACTTTTGGCTATCTTGGAAAGGGATTAGCCTAGGTTAGGAAAACCTAACCTAAATACGTTGGGCGTATTCTTCTGGCCTCCCCCAGGCCATTCAGCGTGTCCCCAGGTGGCGACAGGGGAACGCTCTACAGATATGTAGGGTACCTCCATAGGAGGCAAGGACCAAGGAAGGACCTTGTCCCTGGGGGTCCATAATAGAATCTTGGGCACCCTCGCCCGGGGTCATAAATACAGGCGGAGGAGGAAGAAGGCCCCTCAAATGTACACTCAAAAGGGCGCAAAAAAGTCCCATGAGTTGCAAACCTTCTCCCAGTAATGGGTTAAATTGCATGGTGATGCAGAACACCATCGCGGGAGGATCCTCTATAGGAGGACAACTATGGAAGGGCGTAAGATCCAGATCTATGGACAACAGCCTCTGCAAAGGGCTGGTTCGACCTTTTCGAAATACCTGCAAGACTGGGGACCTAGCGTTCAACTCTATTCCCGCTTGAGGAGTGGCGCCCCTCGAGGAAATTATAGCCTAGTAAACGACACAGCATTCGCACGGGATTCTGACTAATGGACAATTCTTCTGGGCTTGGTATATTTTTATGGGCGTCTTTGGGTTGAATAACCTCTTCCTAGCTAATTTATCTATTATGGGTTGCTTCCCCGTAGTAGCATAATATTTGTAGGCATGAACTTATAATGAGTCGGAGGTAACAGGCTTGAGACTGTCTGTGCAGGATTTCGACTCTTGTTGATAGAATAGCATCGCCAAGTGCTGAAAACCATGTTGTGACCAAGATGGGCCCAGGATTGCACAAAGCATCCATTCATGGAGGTCCCAGAGACTTCTTGCTGTCTGGTTCTAAGCCGGCTTAAGCACTTCGGTGTAGACTTGAGAAGATATGTGATCCCCGTTCTACACTGGTATCCGGGATCATGGCTTTTCCTGATCTGAAAATAATTTCAACGATTTAAAGAACATTAAAATCGGAACTTGGAATGTTACGACATTAAGAAATGATTATCGTATCGACATTTTGACTGACGAATTCAGACGATTTGAACTGGATTTATTAGGAGTTTTAGAAACTCATATCCCAGGGGTAGGAAACATGAAATTAGGTGATATAGTATTTGTTTACTCAGGCAGTAAGGATGGGGCACAGAGACAGGGAGTAGGGCTCATTATGAAAAAGGAAGCTGCTAAGTCTTGTATAGGCTGGGAAGGTATTAATAATAGAATACTAATTGCTCATTTTATGACTAAAAAGTTCAGGGTATCACTTATAGTAGTATACACCCCTGTAGAACCGCCTGACGGAGATAGTAGTGACTCAGGTGAATTTTACTTACAGTTACAGAAGCAAATAGACAAGGTCCCAGGTAGAAATATGATGTTATTACTGGGAGATTTTAACGCCCAGGTTGGTAGAAATAGGGATAGATAGTATCCAAGCCTAGGTAAATTTGGTGTAGGGAAAGAAAACAGTAATGGATTCAGACTTTTGCAATTTTGTAGGTATACAAATCTAGTTATAACCAATACGGTGTTTGGTCATAAAATGGCTCATAAGTTAACATGGTATTCAGGTGATGGTATGACAGCAAACCTTATTGATTATGTTATAGTAAACCGAAGAATGGCAGGATCAATACAAGATACTAGGGTATATAGGGACGCTGTTATTGATGTTAAAAGGAAAAATCACCATCTAGTAGTGTGTAGTGTTAATTTAAAGCTAAAATTCCAAAAGGGTAACTACTTCCTTAGAATTTAGGATGTTGATAGACCCCAGGATGAGAATTTGAGAGAAACTTTTTCAAGAACAGTTGAATACTAAACTTGAGAGTTTAAAATTTGACAATGTTGGAAGATGGTTGGAATAATTTTAGAAAAATAATTTGTGAAGTTGCTGAAGGTGTATTAGAGAAGAAAGCTAGAACTGCAGCTAAGAATATTAGTGAAAAAGCTTTATGTTTAATAGAAAGGAGAAAGAACTTGTACAAGAATTATCTGAGTGATAGATTGTATGAAAACAAAAGAAATGTAAAGAAAGTGGAGAAAGCATCAAAATATTAACTAAGGAGGTGTGAAGTGGAGGCCATGGATAATATTGCCGAGGATCTGGAAGATGCAGCTAGACGGTATAATATTTAAATATTGTACTGGCACGTTAACAAATTGAGAGGGAGTAGTCAATCCGGACTTGTCCCAGTTAAAGATAGGAATGGGGTCGCAATTAGCGATAAGGAAAAAACTAAAGTGAGATGGGCCGAACATTTTAAGAACTTGCTTAACCGAGATAGTGTTGCAGGAAAAAATATAGAGGAAAAAGAAAAAATTTGTGATACCTTGGATGTGAAGGAAGATTTGTTTTGTGAAGAGGAATTAGCAACAGTACTAAAAGGATTAAATAATAATAAGGCTCCAGGTGCTGATAGGGTGGTAAATGAGTTTCTTAAATATGGTGGCTCTGAGGTTAGAAATAAGTTATTGAAGATTATGAATATGATTTTTGAAAAAGGGGAAGTACCTAGCAATTTTAGAAAAACCTTAATTAAGCCACTTTATAAGAAAAGTGATAAAAGCGAGTGTGGTAATTATCGAGGCATTAGTCTGGTCTCTGTAGGTAGCAAATTACATAGCAATATGATACTTTTTATACTGAGAGATGCCGTAGACAAAGTTTTAAGAGAAGAGCAGTGTGGTTTTAGAAAAGGTAGAGGATTTGTCGACCAAATTTTTACTCTTAGGCTAATAATTGAGAAGTGCCTGAGTTTTCAAACACCTTTGGTCCTCAGTTTTATAGATTATGAGCAAGCGTTCGAATCTGTTGATAGAAAAGCTTTAGTAAAAGTTGTATCCTTGTATGGTATACCAGACAAATACATTAAAGCGATTAGTGCTATGTACGAGAATAACACTGCTGCGGTTAAGGTAGGAAATGAGGTTAGCAACTGGTTTTGTATTAAATCAGGAGGTAAGCAGGGTTGTGTTCTATCCTCCTTTATATGGATTATTTTGATGGACTTTGTTTTAAGGAGCACAAGAAAGGCAATGGGAGACCACGGAATCAAATGGGGAGGAAAAAATTTCCTAGACTTGGATTATGCTGATGATTTAAGCATCCTATATGAAAGTGTGAGCAAAAGGAATGAAGTTTCAGAGGTTTTGCGAGTTCAGGGTGCTAGAATTGGTTTGAAAATTAATGTTAGGAAGACTAAGTCACTAAGGCTAGGAATAAGTGAAGATGAAAAGGTGACGTTGGGTAACAAAAAGATGAAAAGATTGATCAGGTGGACAGATTCACTTACCTTGGTAGTATCAAGGAGGCACACTTGTGCCTCTATAAAGAGGCGACCCACCACAATGTTAAGCGATTTCAGGTCCTAGAGGTCGCAGAGAGACGGCGGTAATTGCATTTTGTAGCCCGAGCTCAAACTAAGAAACGTGCAAAATTTCATCCTCCTCCGATTTTATCTTCATGGGGTAAACTGGGCCGGGAGTTTGGACCGTCCCACCACAGCCCCCCTTTAACGTTGTCCGATTGGGCTGAAATTTAGAGGTTAAGCTTTCCTAGGGCCCGGGAGCTTATCTTCGAAATTTCAGCTCAATCCGATCACTCCTTCCCTGTTTTCAAAAAAACAAATATAGCCACTTAAAATTCATCATCATCATTTCTTTTTTTTTCTTAGCCACGCCTACAGGCCACAGTTGGCAACGGATCCGGTTGAATGAGGACTCATTCGAAGCAGAAATCGACCTGTTAGGGCCTTTTGATATTTTCAGACCGAAAAAATTATCCCCCCAATTTACATTTACGAAAAACCTTAGTTTTTTTCAAATAATACACATAAACAGGTTAGACATGCTTTGTTATGAAAATATCTGCGCGTCAATTTTCATAACAAAGCATGTCTAACCTGTTTATGTGTATTATTTGAAAAAAGCTACGTTTTCTAAAGAGTTAAAGAGGCTGAGTTACAAGGTCAACCCTTAAAACGTACAGGGATTAGGAGGCACAGTTGGGGGGGCTGTTAAAGAGGCTGAGTCACAAGTTCGAACCTTAAAACGTACAGGGATTAGGAGGCACCCTGTACGACGTGATTTGAGTAGTCAGGAATTAAAAGCCTTAACACAAGAATGTTCAAGCGGGGGGGGTTTTGGGGGCGGCAGCCCCCCAACTTCAACTCCTGACACGATCAGCTAACAGTTAGTCAAGCAATAATAAGTAATAAACTGTACAAAAACGTGCAGAAATTATTTGAAAAAAACTACGTTTTCTAAAGAGTTAAAGAGGCTGAGTTACAAGGTCGAACCTTAAAACGTACAGGGATTAGGAGGCACAGTTGGGGGGCTGCTGCCCCCCAAACTCCCCGCTTTCGCAGCCTTTAAATAAATAAAAAAATTTTTAACTGAAAGTAAGGAGCGACATTAAATCTTAAAACGAACAGAAATTATTCCGTATATGAAAGAGGCTGTGCCCTCCTCAACGCCTCGCTCTTTACGCTAAAGTTTTTATTGTTTAAAAAAAGAGTTGTGAGAAAGTCAAACTTTAGCGTAAAGAGCGAGGCGTTGAGGAGGGCACAGCCTCTTTCATATACGGAATAATTTCTGTTCGTTTTAAGATTTAATGTCGCTCCTTACTTTCAGTTAAAATTTTTTTTTTTTTTATTTAAAGGCTGCGAAAGCGGGGGGTTTGGGGGGTGGCAGCCCCCCAACTGTACCTCCTAATCCCTGTACGTTTTAAGGTTCGAACTTTTGACTCAGCCTCTTTAACTCTTTAGAAAACGTAGTTTTTTCAAATAATTATTAGTAAAGATGGTGGGATCAGTGAAGATGTTAAAAATAGAATATCCAAGGCTCAGGGTGTTTTTTCACAGTTGAAAAAAGTTTGTAAGGATAGGAAGATAAGTCAGCAAACCAATATAAGAATATTAAAAGCTACAGTGATGACAGTGATCAGATATGGCTCTCAAGCAAGAACGCTCCGAAAAGTGGATGACTATTTGCTAGATGTTTTCCAGAGAAATTGCTTAACCATTGTTCTGGGTACCCGGCTGACTGACCATATTTCAAAAAATAGGCTATACGAAAAATTTGGTTCAATACCGCTCTCTAGGGCTATAATGAAAGAAAGGTTGAGGTGGTTAGGGCACGTTGTGCGGATGAAGGATGACAGATTGCCGAAGATTGTTCTTTTCGGCCAACCATCTAGGGCTAAACGGAAAGCAGGTTGTCCCTGTCTGGGGTGGGAGGACGTCATAAAGAAAGATTTAAAGGAAATGGGAACTTTCTGGGTGGGTGTAAAAAGGGAGGCTTTGAAAAGATTGGGGTGGAGGAGGAGCGTGCGTAGCTGTGTTGGCCTCAGGCGGCTTGGTGCTGCGGTGAGTTCTTAGTAGCAGTAGTAGCAATTTAATGCGGCTGTCTCCCAAAGGCTTAGTTCTTGAAAAAATTCGGCGACCTTTTCTGAATCATATTCATAATTTTTTGGGTCAAAACTATTTGGTATTTCTATATTACGCTGTTGCTGCTGCATGATAAATACTTTAGCTTTTATTTTATCAAAATTTGGCGATTTGGGATTAAGCTCTGGCACGATGGTCATGATGATTTATTATTTTGGAAAGATAAATTGAATAAAAGGCTTAACGATTTGGTGCAAAAAGATCAAAGAAATGTATGATTGGGTAAATACGCTCTAAATATTTTCCTATGCGCACTAAAACAGGTTGATAGACTCACACTTAAGTTTTTGAGGGTTCCTCTATTTCAGTCTTGCGTTGGCTTGAATGATTTTTCTTTTTTCCGGAATGGTTTTACACTTGACGTATTTCTTAGTCTCTCTTCTTAATGCTGGAGGCAGTGATGATCTGGACTATTCTTTCTAAATTGACTCTTTGTAATCGCTATTTTGGTGATGGTGACGTTCTCTGCTGGTTATATGTCTTGTAAGGATGTTTTCTCTGGCTATGATGGCGCTTTACTTGTTTGCGTCTGATGAACTGGGTTTCAAATTCAAGTTGAAGTATATGTGAGACCAGTTTGTGAGACAAGTTACACAAATTTTTTGAGACACTTCTAACACCAGATTGTGAGACTTGCTTTGGTTAGGGCTTAGTTCATCTAATGGTGCTCAAAATATAACCATTTGCTTGATAATGACACAAAGTCATTAGTTATACAAAATATGGTTTATTTACAAATCCAGGAATATACAAGGTCCAGTATCAGTGTCACATAATGCTGTGACTCTGAGTCACAAACAAACCAGAACATCTTCATTGTAACAGATATGAAACTAGACTCTCTAATATCTAAAATAGCTTGATATATACGAAGTAAACTAGTTTAGTAATACGCAATCGACCTCTTGGTTTATTACAAACTATGAGTCAATTGCTCTTACGATATATGAGAGAAAGGTGGTCATAAAAATATCTAGGTTTATGTCCTTTGAACTTAACAAATATGTGTCCCGCATGATATCTGACTTAATGAAGAAATCCACATTTATAATGAAGTTCACACTAGTGTATCCAATTATTTGTTTTGCGGGTCAGTGGCGTGACTCTGCAAGCTCAGCCAGAGTCGACCCAGCTCTAAATGGGTACCTGGAGAAATCTGGGGAAGGTAAACAGGAAGGGTGTGCGAAAGCACAGGATGGTTAGCCCCCAGCCCCCCATTGCACCTCCTGGCTGAAGGGCCGAGAAACGGAGACCAACACCGCCGGTAGGGACTGTAAAGTCAAATGCCGTATTCTTTTTTTTTCTTATGTACCTTTCATTGCTTTTAATTTATTACTTTATGTCATGATTGCAGCGATACTTGCAGCGTAGTAAACAGCGAACCGTGGTCCATAGTAACCAAAATTCTAACTATACGTTAAAAAAATTGCCCAGTGAAAAGAAATTTATCATTTAAAATTCAATTTTTAAGATATACCTTCTATTTCTTCATATTTGTTACTTCATATTATGGTTGCAGCGATAATTGCAATCTAGTCAAGAGCAAACCCCCGCCCATAGTAACCAAAAGTGTAAAATGCGTTAAAAAAAGCTATGTGGTGGAAAAATTTCTGTTTGCTGCTGATACAGGAGTAATAACTATTATTTTGACTAATCTCAATAGTAAAATGTTATTTCGAAAATAAATTTACAAAAATTTCGAAATAGCACCTGAAACCCCTCGAAAAGGGTGTCAGAAGAAAATGCGAAGCATAGCTTTAAAATCCCCATTGTCGAAAACTCTGTAAAGGATATTTACAGCCCCCAACCTTTAACAACAAGGAGAATTACTTTTTCGCATGCGTAGCACTGATGTTGCATCTTTTTTTGCGCTTTTTTTCTTCACCTTACTGGAACTGGAACACTACTGCATCAAAATAGGAAGTTGTTTAAGGTCTCATTTCAAAGCTAATTTTTAAATCTACATGCTTAATATTAATTTTAATAATACCGTCATTAAGTGCCCTGTGGCTCCAAAAATGGCACTTTTTGGCACTATATCTGGAGTGGAAAGGCTAGAAATTAAGAAAAGCGTACCGTCATAATCTCCGTGGTCGAAAAAGTTAAACCTGGTTTTTACAATACTCTCTCAGTTTCATAAATCGTGGGTTGACTAGAAGAAATAGCAGGCTAAGGCAACATCGTAGGGAAATGTTTAATGGTTTCTTTAAGGCTGTTGATCATATCTATGAGCTCTTTGTAAATACGTACCGATAACTTCACCATAAAGCGCCATATGGCACCAAAAATGACATACTTGTGCAATTCCTGGAGTAAAAATGCTGGGAAGCATGAAAAGGTGCCAAAAAACTCTATATGCTAAATACTAATAACCAGAGGTTTATGGTCCCTACTTTTTGTGCTACCCCTCTCAGTCCCTTTAGTGATTTCTATAAGTGTTGATCTTGGGGGGATCTAAAAATGGTGAGGGGTGATGGGGGGGGGGTTTCCCTAAGATCATTCTTCAATATCCCCCTCAACATCCCCTAAAACTTTCAACTTAATATCCTCAGCCGCCCTTTAGATATTGCTGATACGCCCTTGTGACAACCATCCTGAATATTGTATGGTTTAATATTGTTCAATATCCTACTATAAATTTCCTGAAAGTTTCACTTTAATACCCTAAGGGTTTTTGGAGACCCAGGATTAAACTTGCCCTGTTTCCCAATAACAAACCTTATGTATAAACAATGGGCAACTGGCATAGCTTATAGCCCATGCCCCAGGGAATGTTAGGGGTTGTATCATCACCGGAGGCACAGTTATTTGACCTTTAGGCTATTTTGAACAAAATGGCTATCTCAAAGTTTTGATCGGATATATTTAGAAGATATCCGACATAATATTTAAGAGTCACTTTTGACTCTTAAAAAGGCTATTAGAACTATCAACTTCCAACCGAATCAAGTCCCCTCATAAGTTTATACAGCCGCCTCTTCCATATACGGTGACCCTGGGGAAAAAAAATATTATTACATTGAGGCCTTATGGCTCCTTGCTACAGGCAACGCTAAAGCATTGCCTCTGAGGGCATAATAGGGAAAAGAAGTAAAAACCCATACATGTATAATGATCTATTTTGACGAGACTCGTGGGACTACTTTAGCTTCGTTGCCTTGAAATAAAAATCTTTGTATTTTGTGAGTATTTTTAAAAACCAAAGAACCAAAAACATTATTTTAAAAAAAACAAAGTTTTTCTGATGGAAGCAAAGAGTGAAGATGGAAATTAGGACGAAGAAGAATTTTTTCTTCGTAGTTTATACAACGCATATTTGCAGTATTGGTTCAAATAAACTAACTCGTAATATTTTTTTAAATTGTAGAATTTTGAAAAATGGGGCTTTACTGAAAACTGGTCTTATTCGAGTTTTTGACAGAATTGAAATTGTAGAATTTCTTTGAAAGAATGAAAATATATTGATTTTCTGGCTAGTTTTTCAAAATTATACAAATTTAAAAGAAATGTTACGAGTTAGTTTATTTGAACTGATATTGCAGATATATTTTTCATAACTACAAAAAAATAATTTTGTTCGTTTTAAGTTTCATCTTCGCCCTTTACTTCCATCAGAAACACTTCGTTTTTGAAAAATTAATTTTTATTATAAGATACATATAAGATACATGGTTCTTTTAGCTGTTTGATTATGCAACTGCTAATAACAGCTATTGAAAATACAATCAAAGATTTCAAAACGTTTTTGTTCTTTATTTCCATTTTACTGGAAGTATGAGCCAAGTTTATTTCATTGTTTTAATTTTTTTTAATATATGTTATAGAAAAGCGCAGTTTATTATTTCAATCTTTAATTGCAGGGTTTGACACTATTCCTTTTATCTAGCCTTGACTTAGTAATAACGAAGGTTGGAGTCACATTGGCATATACCGCTATTTTTATTCTTTCAAAACATAAATACATTTATATTCTTATCACATTTTGTACTTTACATTTTTTCACTCTATTAATTAAAAAAAAATGAAGACAAAATAGAAGAAAAACGGACCAAAGCAAAGAGAAATTAAAATGGATAACCAAGTCAAACGAATGATAACTGTCAAACTTAAGAATAAGTTAATCAAACTTAAAAATTTGCCATAATTCTTTCAATGTTTTAATTTTTTATGTATAATCAAAACACATACGTGAATAATCAAGTGAAGCTTAGAAATAACGGAAACTGGCTTAGAAATAACAGAAACAGGTATGTATAAATGAAACCTAAAGCGAAGCAAAAGTATGCCTCGCCAAGTCAATCTTAAAGCGAAGACAAGGTGGCGTAAGGTGAGAGTGCAATTTGTGTAAGACCTCTAAGGGTGAGAGTGCAATATGTGCTTTACTGATTCCAAAATGTATTTCAAATAGATTTTATTTGTCAAAACGTCAGCAACAAAATTAATTTTCTAGATAAACAATTTTGTTAATTTTGCTGGTTCAAAATGACATTTTTTTGCGTTCTTCTCCTTTTGTTTCCACTTCATTCAAAAGTATAAAAATTCTTAAAATTCGTATCTTTCAAAAATCCACATGAAACAGTACAAGTATGGTTTGGTTGATTATTTGGTAGGATATCGTTCTGCTGGCTTTACCGAAACATTCGGCTTTATTCGAAAACACGGCAAGTTTCTTCTTTTGAGGCTCAAATTGAATGTGAAAACCATCAAATATTGCTCCTTGAAATTTTTCTAAGGGGAACTGTCTGAGGGGCTGACTGATTAGCACGCTGGACTTGAAATCCACGCATGGACTTGTCCATGAGGACTGGGGCTCGAGTCCTGGTGTCACTGGTTATTTGGTTTGGAAGGAGGGTCCGTGGCGTGACTCTGTAAGCTCAGCCAGAGTCAACCCAACTTTAAATGGGTACCTGAGAAACCTGAGGAAGGTAAACAGGAAGGATGTGTGACAGCACAGGATGGCTGGCCCCCAACCCCCATTGCATTTCCTAACTGAAATGCCATCAAAAGGATATCAGCACCATCGGTAGGGGCTTTAAAGTCCAATATCGTATTCTTTACCTTTTACTTATTCTGTTGGCTTAACAAAATGAGCCATTCTGTGTATAGTGTTTTTATTTAACCAAGTTTTTTAATTCACCAATGGTGAAAATCTAACATATGTTTTATTTCAGGAATTATTGCCATTTTTGGAAATATAACAGTACTGCGAATTTTTTCAAAGTTCAAATCTCTTCGATCCCCAGCAAATTGTTTGATTATGAACCTTGCTATTGCTGACCTGTCTTTGATGCTCTCTATGATGCCCGAATGCATTATTAACTTTTTCCTAGGTGGACCTTGGATCTTTGGCAAACTAGCATGTGAAATTCATGGTTTTTCAGGTTAGTTTTCTTGTTTTCTATCATGGATGTCAAGATATTTCTTCCATATTTTCCTATGATCATTTCTTAAAAGACTATTATTCACCAAACCTTTTTCTAAATTCGTTCTTAAAAAATAAACAATGTGAGGCTAACACTAATTTTCTAGGAAAAATAATTATCTAAAATGCTGTTTCTGGTCCCTCCTTTGGATTCATTAGACATCATGGCTGCAGTGGCAGCTGCAGCCTAGTAAAGAGCGAGCAGCAGCCCATAGTAACCTAAAGTTAAGAAACACTTTTTGAAAAAGAAACTGCCTAGTGAAAAAAAATTGACATTTGACATTGACTCAGGAATAATAAAAATTATTTCGGTTTGTTCTAAAAGTAAAAGTTTATTGTGAAAAGAAATTTATGGTGATTTCGAAAAAGGCCTGAAACCCCTCGAAAATGGTGTCAGATCGAAATGAAAATTACGCCATTGGAATCAGCATTGTTGAAAACCCAAGACAGGGAAATTACACTCCCCCTCCTTGAACAACAAAGAAAATTGCTTTTTTGCATCGGTAGCACTGGTCTGTTTCCCTTTTTTTTTCTTTTTTCTTTCCCACCAGGGCTAGTGAGAAACCAGAACAGCATAGATAAATATTTAATGGCTCATTTGAAAGGACATTAAGTGCCCTTTTTAAGTGACCAAAAAGATTGGGGGAAGGGGACAACTAGCCCTACTCCCTACAGGTCTCTCCCCCCCAAAGTCATCCAATCAAAATTTCGAGACAGCCATTTTGTTTAACATAGTTCAAAGATCCTATATATATGGTTTTGATGATGATATAGCCCTCCATAGTCCCTGGGGAAGGGCTGTATATGGTATCAGGTGTATCGATATCGTGTGTATCGATATCGGGCGTATTGGTATTGTATATATTGTATCGTGAATATCAGTATCGATATCCATCATTGTTTTTTTTTCAGTGATTTTCTAGGCTCATTTTTTAAAGCATATCCCGGCAAGGTATCATGGTTGCAGCGGTAGCTGCAACCTAGTAAAGAGCGAACCACTGTCCATAGTAACCAAAAGTTAAAAAACGCACTTTGAAAATAACTGCCTGGTGAAAAAAATTCTCATCTAACACTGACTCAGGAAAACTAACTATTATTTCGGTTCGTCTTAAAAGTAAAAGTTAATTGCGAAAGGAAATTTATAGGGATTTCAAAAAAAGCCTCAAACCCCTCAAGAATGGCGTCAGATCAAAATAAAAAGGGTACCATTGAAATCAATAGTCGAAACATGGTCAAAAACCTTGTACAGGGAAGTTACAGTCCTCCTCCGTGAAAAACAAGGAAAATCACTTTTTCGCATCGGTAGGGAGACACTGACGGGAGACACTGACGTGTCTCCCGTTTTTTGCTGTTTGTTTTTCTTTCTTTTTTTTCAACAGGCCTAGCGGGCTACCAGAACATTATAGAGAGAGGCTTAATGGCTCATTCAAAAGCTATTTCTTATATTTACGTGCTTTTTAAAAATTCCGCCATCTGCAAGTGCCATATGACACTAAAATGGCACTTTTTGTGCTGTTTCTCAAGAGGTGGGACTAGTAGGCTACCAGAACATCGTTGACAGATCTTTTATAGCTCATATAAAAGATATTGCACATATTTACGGCTTTCATATAAATTCCACTATCATCAGGTTCCAGATGGCACTAAAAACAGCACTTTTGGTGTCCTGTGTCAAGTGGAAAATCTAGGGCTATTGGGCTAGCAGAACTTATAAAAGTGATGTTTAATGACTCACTTGAAAGCTATTGCTCTTATATACGTACTTTTTTTCATCAATTTTTCATTCGTAAGTGCGATATAGCACTGATAAGACAGATAGATCTTATGCGTAGCCACTTCTTAAGTAGATAATAGTTCTGTACAGTCACAAAACAGGTATCATTGGGGTAATAGTTATGTTCTAGAACCCTTAACTGGAGGTTCACAAGAACCCCTCCCGTACACTCCCCTCCCAGCCCCTTTAGTAAGTATCATAAATCGTCTACTCATCAGTCAGCTACTGAAACATTTACAGACCATCACACCATCGTACAGAGATTCTAAATGGTTGAATAAAAATCTTTTCCATATACCTACTAGTTTTTAGTAATTCTACCGTCTATCGTATTTCACTGATGTTAATGTTAAATAATTTCCGAGGAGAATTCGCAGTGAACTCTTTGTCATGGTTGTAGCATTAGCTGCAACCTAGTAAAGAGCGAACCACAGCACATAGTAACAAAAGGTTAGAAAATGTTAAAATGGTCGTTTTTCTTCTTTATTCCAGGCGTAACGGATTACTAGAACATCATAGAGAGATGCTTAGGAGCTCATTCAAAAGCTATATATCATATGTATGGTTTATATAGATTTCGCCGTGTGCAAGTGCAGTATGGCACGAAAAAAGACACATTTTATGCCGTTTCTTGAGCTGTGGGGTTAGCGGGCTACCAGAACGTCTAAGGTAGATTTTTTATTGCTCATATAAAAATATGTCTTTTATTTACGTTCTTCCTATAAATTCCACCATCTGCAAGTTTAAAATGGAACTAAAAACAGCACTTTTGGTGCCATGTCTCAAGAGGGAAAAGCTGGGGCTAGTGGGCTATCAGAACTTTTTAGAGTGACGTTTAATGTCTCATTTAAAAACTTTTTCTCATATCTACGGGATTTTTATCAATTATACCATTTGTAAGTGAGATATAGCACTGAAAACAACAATTTTGGTGCCACTTCTTAAGTGGAAAATCTTAGAAACGTAAAACGGTATCATTGTAATAATTATTGTCCCAAACCATTAACTGAAGGTTTGCAAGAACACCTTCCGCTAATTCCTCCTCCAGACCCTCTTAATAATCTACGCAATTAAAGTCCTACAAACATCGATATATAAAATTACATTATTAGAGGCGTGGTTCAGTTAGTACAGCGCTGGACTTCAAATTAGATTATCATGTATTTGATTCCAACTTGGATTTTTTTTTTCAATCATGATTTGTACCTTCTTGTTCTTACTTGTCAGATAATCCACTATTTTTGCAAATATGATGCACTCATTTTTAAAATCACATCCCGGGAAGGCTCATTCTAAACCTATTTCTCATATCTACGTGCTTTTTATCAATTTTACCATCTAAAAGTGCCACATAGCACTAAAAACGGCACTTTTGTTACAACTTCTTAATTGGAAAACTTTGGAAGCATAAAACGGTACCATTGGAATAATTATGGTCCAAAGCCACTAACTGGAGGTTTATTATATCCTTCACATATACTCCCCCTCCAGACCCTCTTAGTAATTTTCATAAATCTCCTACTCATCTTAAAAGTAAAAGATTATTGTGAAAAAAAAATTAACTAACACTAACAACTTTTCAACTGAAAATCTACGAAAAATTAAGCTTGAATGATCAATAATTTTGAATTGAACCTTTAAACTTTCAGCCTCTTTGCCTGTGTGCACACAGGCTTCACTCTGAAGTATGAAGCCTGTGTGCTAGTTCTAAAGGCGGTAATTGAGGGGAAAGGACGTTCTTGCCCCTTTAGTTTTTTGCTCCTGCCTAGGTTTTTAAAAATATCTTTTTTTGGTAATTTAATTGAAAAAAAAAACTTTTTTAATAAAAAAAAAATTGGGGAAAAAACCGAAAGTGCACTTTATGGGAATGTGCTATCAAGTCAAATTATGAAAAATAATTAGGCATAAATATAAGCTGTTAAATAAGCTCTTAAAAACCTCTCTTTTGTTACAGTAGTCTTCTGGTTTTTGCTAGTCATTATGGGATTTATAAAGCCCTATCGTCATTAAGGCTTTGTCTGGGGAAGTCGGCCGAGTAATAACAGTTCTTTGCTCCTTAAAAAACAAATATTCCTGAAAAACATGAATTGTTTTGTGACGTATGGATGATGAACTTCATGTTATAGACTGAAAGTTTTTCGTAGCTGTCAAGGTTGTTTGCAGTATTTTCTATAGGTGTCTTATCTCCCCTAGATCGGTGATAATTAGAAACTACGTTCAAAATAAGTTTTTCAACTGAAACTAAGGAGTGCCATTAAAAATTAACACGAACATACATTATTCCGTATAAATAGAAAAGATCATGGCAACGTTGTTTCTACATTAAATTTTAATCAAAAACGAACAAAGATTAATTTAAAAAACAAAGTTTTTCTATGGGAAGTAAAGAGCGAAGTTGAAACTTAAAAAAAAAATTATTACTTCACAGCCTATCTAACATATATCAATAAAATTAGTACAAATAAGCCAAGTAATTATGTTTCCCTACGCTTTTAGGATTATACAAAACTATCGCTTTACTGAAAACACAAAAGTCAAGTATAAAAAACAGCATTATTTTAAGAGTCAAAAGGGAGTATGTAGCCTGACAACGCTAAACGAATCGATAAGGCATTTCATAGTCTTACACCAGTTGTGACATCAGTAAATTTCAGTATACAATTAAAATTATCTGAAAAACATAAGCGTAAAACTAGATATTTTTTAGATAACCGCGAAGTAATTGAACAGTATATAGAAATATTGGATTGATTTATCAAGCATCATTTTGATCTTGCCAGCTATAATACCAATATTGGGTAATATACAGTCTTAAATTGTAAGAAATATGTTTTAGTATTACTTGAAATGAAGATCAAATGAGACATGATATGAATTCTGGAAATCCGATTAGTTCTCTATACAACAGTGAATTTCAAAGCTATGATACAAATTCTAAAGCTATTCTATAGTCCTAATACTATCAAGATGGCTTTACTTCGATCTTTTGTAAAAACTTATCATGATATGTCCTTTTCAGAACCAAAACGAGAGCCAGTCATTGAACTGAGCCATTATGCAGAAGTAACACCAAATTAAATATAAAAACAATAAAGCAAAATCCTAATCTGGATCGTTACTTTATCTTAAAAGGGATTGATCCTAAAAGGGATTGATAATATTTGTATTCTGTAAATTGTGTCCTTAATTGGTTTACTTTTACTGTGCTAAAACTCCCATAATATTTTGTGTTTTCAGTAAAGCGCTAGTTTTGTATAATCCTAAAAGCATAGGGAAACGTAATTAGTTGGTTTGTTTGTACTAGTTTTATTGATATATGTTAGATAGGCTGTGAAGTAATAATTTTGTTCATTTTGACTTTCAACTTCGCTCTTTACTTCCCTCGGAAAAACTTGGTTTTTTCAAATTAATTTGATCTCAAGATAGCAGAGTATCGGACAATCGTTTGAACATACAAAATTTGAAGACAGACTGTTATCAATTGCAGCACAAAGTAAATCAGTAGACTAATCAGCTTGTGTCATTGATTCGATAAAAAAAAACATGTTTTTTTTTCAAATGAAAGTAAGGAGCAACATTAAAAGTTAAAACGAGCAGAAATTATTACTTATATGAAAGGGATTACTCCTCCACAACACCTCGCCCTTTTTTTAAGTACTTAATAAAAAAGCTTCTTATTGTTCTAATTAAACGAACACAATGTTTCATGAGTCATTCTTAAAGGATTGGGACAGAATTCAAACTTTAGTGTAAAGAGTGAGGTTTTGTGGAGGAGTAACCCCCCTCCCCCTCCATATACGTAAAAATCTCTGTTCGTTTCAGTTTTAATGTTGCTCCTAACTTTCAGTTGAAAAAACTTGTTTTTTTAATTTAATTTCTGATCGTTTTTAAACAGTGCCAGAAAATCTGGCTACCCCTTCACGGAAATATCCCTCCTCCCCAAGAATTTATTCTCTAGAGAATTCGATCTTGGAGAAAATTTACCTCTGACTATTACCCTTAACATCTTCACGCGTAAAATTGAGTCGGCAATGAGAAAGTAAGACATAAGAAGAATTTCGTATAGGAATTCTGACAAATTCCTGCAGGTAAAATTTCCCCTTAAAAATTCACGTCCTGGAAACTTCCCTCCTCATGGAAAATTATCCCCGTGGTAAATCCCACCAGCAGAAAATTCCCCCCTTCCCCCGAAAAATGTATGCATACTTCCCAATAACGAATACTATACGTAAACAACTGGCAAATTTTGTAACTTAAAGACATTTCTCCAGGGGCTGTGGGAGGGTCACGATATGCCCAAAGGTTTAGTTATTCAGCCTTTCAACTATGCTGAACAAAATCGCAATCTCATTTTTTCATCGGACGATTTTGAGAAAAAAAGGCGTGGGAGAGGGCCTAGCTGCCCTCCAATTTTTTGGTCACTTAAAAAGAGCACTAGAACTTTTAATTTCCATTCGAATGAGCCCTCTGACGATATTCTAGAATCACTGGGTCGATACGATAACCCCTGGGAAAAAAAAAACACAAATAAACACGGATCCGTGATCTTTCTTCTAGCAAAAAAAAAAAATCACATTTTTTCAGATAGGTGCTTGAAACTTCTACAGTAGGTTATCTGATACACTGAATCTGATAGTGTGATTTTCATTAAGATTCTATGAATTTTAGGGGGCGTTTTTTCAAAAATCAGACAAATGTTCTCAGGCTCGAAGCCTTTGATGGGTAAGATTAAACTTATTTAAACTTATATATTTGAAATCAGCATAAAATTGCTAATTTTGCACGGGTAAGGAAATTTAAGCGCCGAAACCTGTATAGGCAATGAGTTTTCCTCTGAGAAGCCCTGCTATGTGGTGATTACATGGGGAATATTAATTTTTGTAGACTTAAGGTACTATGGCTTGGTTTTGGGACATTGCTATACACTTATTAATGCTGATTTTGCTCTATTTTGGACTTGATTTTCGGATCATTGGGTTGGATATACTGTTTTGTCCTAGGTGATTGGATGGATGAATAAGGTCTAGACCTTGTTCAAGTGCTCATTTATCTCAGTTACTAAATTAGGAAGACAGTTTTTTTTTTTTTGTACTAAGTAATTACCTGTATCTATTGGTTTCAAGATTCCGTTTTTTAGAGGTTTGGTTACTATTGAACCGGGTTACTCATTAATTATAGTTCGTTACCACGAAGTGGATGATGCTGAGCTACGATTACAGACTTAAGAAATTTTTAAACTAAAATAATTTGGACTGCAGCAGAGGTACTCGACTGACATGGGTTGTATAAAGTGATTTGTTTGAAAACAAAAAAGCCTTGCATTCGGAAAAATCTTTAACTTAAAAAACATAGGAGGTTGAGTTTCCTTGTGTTTATTTTTTGTTTTTTTTGTCGATAAAAGAATAATCGAACTATAACAGGACACAGTTGTTGCACCTTTCCCTTTATAACTGCACCAGCTTGAAACACATGGTACAAAGTAACTTGAGCCATCAGGACATCGGGATAGGCATTTGTAAAGATGTACACCCCTTCTCTATATTTGCACGGGAATTGTCTATGTAATCATGACCTCCATGCTAAGGAATCCCAGCTAAAGCTCAAGTAAAGAGAAAGAAACATCCCTTGAAGTGGGAGAACTCTTGCGAAGGGATAGTAGTGTTCTGTAATTTTCGTTTATGAACTATTGACAAAACAAGTCACAAACGGTGATAGCAAAGAGTGGATGGATAAAAAACTTACCGTGCAAAAAAAATATATTCCCTTTTTTGATCCAGTTAAATTAGGTGAAAGTGGAATTAAAAAGAAAAAAAATTATAAAGAATAAAGTATTTCTTAAACTTAGGTTTGGAAATTAATTTCAAATACCAAGACCCTTGGGCATGGGCGGTGAGACCTCATTCCTTCCGAAAAGGCTGAGTCTTACGTGTGTTACAAAGAACCAGGTGTTAGTCTACTTCGAGGGCCTTTGTTTTGTTGTTTTTTTTTTGGGGGGGGGACGCATTAAATTAAAAAAAACAAAAAACAATAAACTAATATATGAACAGAAAGGAAATTATTGAAAAATTGTAAAAATGTCGAAATTTGAGAGCCCGTTTGAAACTTGCATCATCATGAATTTAGAACATCTTTATTTTAATATTATAAAGACAAATACTTCCAAGTTCTGGGAAATTCCTTCAGGCTCGTCTTTAGACTCCCAAACTCCTTATTAGGCAGTCTATTGAGGGCATCGTTCTTTGCGGACAAATATTTTTTCTTTTATTAATAATGAAGAATGAAGTTGATAATTAATACCTTCTATTTCTTTCCAGGTGCGTTATTTGGTTACCTGCAAATGTTCACGCTAACTGTCATATCTTGGGACAGATACAACGTGATAGTAAATGGTGTGTCTGGAAATCCTCTTACTTACCAAAAGGCAATCTCCCTTATTCTATTTGGATGGATATATTCTACTGCTTGGGCTGTTTGCCCACTTGTTGGATGGGGCGGATATGCAGTTGACGGGATTTTGGCCACGTAAGTATTGAAACTGTTTATTAGCCCCAATAATGCCTTAGGGTACTTTGATTCAAGATTCATCGGCTTTTAAATGCTAAAACAGCTTTTTTAAGTTGGAATGTCTGAAATTGGCTAGAAAAAAATATTTAATAAAGTAATCTTGGTCTAATAGATAGTGTATTATTTTCACGTTCTGGTCGAGAAACTGTTGAGTTAGAGCTACAGGGCCATCCGTTCTCAAACTGTGGTACGTGTATCCCTTGGGGGTATGCAAGAATTTTTAGCGGGTACGCAGCCTGCCAACCAAAAAAATAAAACAACCTTTTAACTCCAAGACTGGCAAAGTTGTCAGAATTGTCCCTTTCTGATTCTCAAGGGGTTTGAGTGGGGACACGTTGATGTGCACACACCACTAAGGCTTAGTCATCAGAGTGGCTATGTAGGCCGGCCAGTATTTCATTTCATTACACAGCAGTAGTATTGACTGTTATTACAAGCCTGCTCTCTGTATTGTGGTATTTTTGTGGTGTGTTGTGTTGTTCTGCTCGTTTTGAGTTTGACTCTGTTATTTATTTTAATTTCTGTTCGTTTTGAGTTTTATTTATTTATTGATACTGATTTGTGGTAGTTGTATGCTTGGTAGATTATTTGATTCTAGTTTTTTCCATTTTTGATTTAATGGAGTTCTTTACTTTTTTTGAAAAACTAATTTTGTGGGAAAAAGTTTTTAAACTAATCACTTAAATAAGCCAACTTCAAAAGTCAATCAAAATCAGTAAGTACAGAAGACAGATGGGATTCAGACAGAAATTAATATGAGTAGGTTTCAAAACCCCTAAGCTTTCTAAAAACCAGAATATAACTTGTACTTTACTGAAAAAAATTCTTTAAATGTTTTCTCTTTCATAACTTTAAGAAATCAACAATTAATTAAGATATTAAGGAATAAATATCAGCATATGTAAATTAAACTGAAAATGCACATTCATTTGAATTTTTTTTCAGTAAAGAATTTGAATTTATTGAAAAGGACAAAAAAATATATCACTGAATACCGAAATCAACGGCAAATTACACATAAAAATAACAAATACTTCGATATATTTTCCCCTGTAAGGCTCTATGGCCAGGAAAGCACGGGGGAGAAACAGAACTAAAAAAAATTAAACAAATACATTCATCAAACATTTTTTAAATTATAAATTCACATCACCAAAACAAACAATAACCCCCCCCCCCCCCCCCAAGAAAAATCCAAGC
Source organism: Artemia sp. Qi Xiang Cuo (assembly GCF_049724085.1). Taxonomy (NCBI): domain Eukaryota; kingdom Metazoa; phylum Arthropoda; class Branchiopoda; order Anostraca; family Artemiidae; genus Artemia; species Artemia sp. Qi Xiang Cuo. Next base: position 49,634,399 of record NC_142805.1, on the reverse strand, counting down.
TAGGCAAGGGAGTAATACCTGAATCCACCCACACAAACAAATTGCAGAACCAATCCGGAGACATCAACTCATCAGAGAACCGGGAAATTTTTTTTTATTATTTGCAAGAAAATCTCTAACATACTTTTCAAAGATACCAAACGAGTGGTAGCCCCGCGGAGACTCCGGGAGAGTGTTGCAAAACATATTATAAACTATCAGAGGGGTAAAGTAAGACCGTATTGACGAAGCACAAGGTATCTGTAAATTATTGGAAGTGCAGAAAGAATAAGTGGATTGCTTGGAAATAAGAAATATACTATTCTTAGGGTAGCAGGAAGCTGGCCATGTAACCTCAAAAAATTAAAAGATGCTCAAGACAGAAAATAGAGAGATCTTAAGTCAAGCAAGGGCTTAAGTAGGGAACAGTTAGTATCTTGTACAAGAGTCCTTGCTTTATCATAGAGTTCTGAAGGTGGCTTCAGTGATGAAGGAAAAGTTGACATCCAAATAATAGAACAGTATGAAACATAAGGCTGAACTAGGCTGTAGGAGTCTAAGTATTGACTCTGGAAAGAAGTGTTTCAACTTTTAAGGATCCCGAGGCTTCTCGGGACTTTCATTTTAATGAGGTCAATATGAGACTTGAAAAAGAGATTTGTATCCAGCAAGACGCCTAGGAATTGAGCGCAACGATCCCTAAGCCTATTAAGGGAGCCCCTTGATACATGTATTTCATTTAAACCAGAACAAGCCCTTGAAACTCTTGAGAAAATAAAAAAACATGACTTTCCAATATTTAAGGCAAGATAATTAACATCGAACCACTTAGTAATTCTTTCAAAAAGGGCAACCATGTTTGAACAGAGATTAGACTCAGGTCTACCGGCTGTGCCAAGATTATTGTCATCCGCAAATGCTATAAGTTTATCAGAGAAAGACGAACTCTTGTCACAATTAGTGACAGTTGCAGGTTGACAAATAAGACAGCAAGAGGTAGGTTTCAGATTTTTAACCGCACTTATAAGGTCATTAATATAAATTTAAAAGAGTATCAGCCCAATCACGGATCCTTGTGGAACACCAAACTCTATTTCAGACGGGTTGGAAAAGAGAGGATTAACCGACATAACTCGAACAGATGAATATGATAGAAACCAAGAATAAGTACTCCCTCAGATTCCAATATGGTGTAGTTTCCAAAGAAGAATCTTGTGTGTTATATCAAACTACTGAGTATCAGCCCAATCATGGCATTTTGCCATGGCCCAAAGTGGCTTTTATTGCAATAAATATCTATCTATCTATCTATAGAATCAAATTTTCTTTGTACATCGAGAAAAAGAGCGGCAGGAATCAGATCAGAGTCCAGAGATGTAAGTATATAATTTAAAAGATTCACACATGCATGTTCAGTTGAGTGCTTTGTCCTAAAACCAAACTGAGAATCATGAAAAAAAAATTTAGAATTAAGAAAATCAAGAAGTCGAGAAAGCATAGCTTTTTCAAAAACTTTACTAAACACTGATAAGAGAGATATAGGACGATAACTAGCATGGTTATTCCGTGATCCACCTTTAAAAAGTATAATAACACGAGCACGCTTTAAAGCACTTAGTAAGACACCCTTTTCAAAAGGCCGTAGTACTGTATTCAGCATTGAATCTGAGTTCAAAGTGTCTACAACTGGCTGATATCGTATACTTATGACTTTATTTAATCAGTAAGCTCTTTTTGCTACAGAAATTGTGAAATATTTCAAAGCTCTAAAAGCTCTGCTATAAGCCTGTTTTTGTAATAATATCCGGTAAATTTTATATATATATATAAGGGGAGGGCCCTCCCCCTCCCCCCAAGGAGGGGGGAGGGCTAAAAACCCTATTTTCTGATTTTGACGATTAATGTCTAACTCTTCAGGAGGGATTTTTCTCGGAAGTAATTTCATATTGGCAGGAGAAACGTTACACGGAGAGAGGGAGATTTTAAGGCCTTATTTGCAAAAAAAGTAGGAAATTAAATCTAAAAGGCAATTTTTTTAAATGAAGGTTAGGAGCAGCATTAAAACTTAAATAAAAAAAAATTATTCCACATATGAGAATGATTACCCGATCTTCTGCCCCTCGCTCTTTAAAATAAAGTATTTTAATGCTCTAAAAAGGTTTTTAATGCCAAATCACCTGCCTTTTTGTTTCAGCAGTCGTTCTTAAAGAATTGGAAAAACTTTCAAACTTTAGCGTAAAAAGAGAACGCGCGCAAAAAGAGTTTTGTGGTGTTAAAGAGAATCACGCCATCAGATTCAATGTAGAAGTTCCAAGCCCCCATCTGTAAAAATTTGGAGTCTTGTGTTTCTTTTTGTCAGAAGAAAGATCATGGATGCATGTTTATTTGTTGTTGTTTTTATGTTTACGAAGATGATCATGCCGAACAAATGGTTCCAAAATATCAAGAAAGGACTTACTCGAATACAAATTAGAAGTTCTAGTCTCCTTTTTAAGTGATTAATTAAAAAAAAAACTTGTTCCACACAAAAAGTTTTCAAAAAAAATTAAAGAACTCCATTAAACCAAAAACGAACAAAAATAGAATCAAATAATCTACCAAGCATACAACTACCACATATCAGTAGGCATATCAATAAATAAATGAAACCCAAAACAAAAAGAAATTAAAATAAATAACAGATTCAAACTCAAAACGAGCAGAAATTAATATGAGTAGGGTTCTAAACCCCAAGCTTTCTAAAAGCCAGAATATATTTTGTACTTTATTGTCAGTTTAATATACATATGCTGATATTTATTTCTTAAAATCTTAATTAATTTTTGATTTCTTAAGGTTATAAAAGTGAAAACATTTAAAAGAGTTTGTTTTCAGTAAAGTGCAAATTATATTCTGGCTTTTAGAAAGCATGGTGTTTAGAACATGGTATTTAGGCTTGGGTCTTACTTTCTTTTTGCCGACTCAATTTAACATGTGAAGATGTTCTGGCGAATTGTCCCGGGGAAATTTTCAGCGGACAAAACATTTTGGAAGAAATTTAATGTTGTATGTGTTCTTGGGTGACAAATTCATTTGTTTCTGTTTTTTTTTTTTTTTTTTTTTTTTTTTTTTTTTGCCCTGATCCGCTTTAAAATTTCAGGTCGAGTACAATTAAAATTTCAGGATTATGGAACCTCAATTAATAAAGAAATTAAGAAATCAATTTTATTTTGTTGATTCGTGATGTAGAACAAAACAGGACTTTTTTTTAAAATAAATGACCCTGACATGCATTTATTTAGTAAGACAAAAAGTTTGAATGTAACATAACCTAAAGGTTTCTTTTATTAAAAAGGTCCACTGAAATAAATTAACTCATGGGTATTTACAGGAGGGGGATCAGGATGACCTCAGCCTTATAGAGGATTAATTATTATACAGATTTTCAACTCGCACGAATAATAATCCCCAATGAAAACAACAACAGGTAAAACAATGAGGGATTTATCCAAGACAAAGGAATTTTATAAACCTTATATGAATATTACGGCACCTCAGGGTCATCCTCATATCTAAGGGCCATCCTCAGCAGCCTTCTTTCATCCTATGAGGTTTCAAATCCCCTTAATGATTAATAATAGATCTAATGTCCGGTCACTTCTTTCCTTGTTCTTTTTCCAGGGACCTCGTTCGGGTTCTTTTCCCCGGGGCTTCGTTTTAGGGGAACTTCGCCGAGGTCCCTTAGTGCCAACGGAATTATAAAATACCATATGACTGTGGCAATTATCATGTGGGTGGAACCTACCAAAATTAAGAAAGACACCAGCAACAGCATAAATATAATATAACCAAAGCTTGAAACCCCAATAGTGCTCAAAGTTGTTTTATTTCTGCTCTATGTAGCCATATTTTTGAAGACCTCATCCGTGTAATACTTGTGAAAACACCTTCCTCATTAGCAATGACATAAAAAACCAACAAAGAGAAAATCTCAGTGAAAAAAACAACCAACAAACGAGACTGAGGCCAGTGTGGAGAAAAGACGAAAAATGTAAAACAACGCGGATATATCGCCTGTATCAAAACAAGGCGTCTTCAATACGAAAGAAACACAAGAAGAACAAGATAAAAAACCAAGCTAAAATTAAAAAACCAATAAAACCACCACAAAAAAATATACAATTGGCGCAAACTGATCCACGTAGGGAAAAGATGCTATTATAGAGTTACTTCAGTGAGGACACCAGAGTAACTAACAGAGTAACATGAGTAAAACTCGAAAATTAAAAGGTCAATGCCGAATCAGCAAAATGTCAAAACGAAGAAAAACTCGTAAAAGAAAAAAAGAAACAAGATAATTAAAACAAAAGCAATTTAGATATGCGACCAAAAAATAGAAAGATCGAAACTTGCAAAATGAACACCAAAAATATAAGGTGAAAAGAGAGACGAGGGGGGGAAGAATCACTGATTGAATCTGTCAACTATGTAAGGAATGAAAGTATTTCCATATCTTTCAGTATAAAAATTTTATTGGGGCAAAGAGGGGGAGTTTTGTTGAAGCAGAACGTGGGAGGCGGGGTCGAAGGGGTGAATATTGACTATAGTAAAGGGTCGTTGTCCAAGGGTTGTGAAGGGCATTGTTAGCAAAACGCAAGGAAATTTTTACTCTCCTTTCCTTAAGGGTAACTAGATTGGCTCTCCGAATATGGGAAATATAAGGCACTTTACCCTCATTAAAGATAATTCTTAGGCACCATTTTTGACCGCCTCTATTCTGTCCGACAATTCAATGGAGATGCCAGGATGCCAAACACGACAGACGTACTCGAGGGTTGGGCGTACAAATGAGAGGAAAATCCTCGAACAATGCGATTCGGGAAATTTGAATTTTTAAGTAGTTTAAGGAGGGAAAATTAAGCAGCGGGTTATTAAGCAGCAGTTTAAGCAGCATTTGCACGTTTTAAAGCATCATTAATATGGCAACCTCATTTTAAGCCGCTTGAGGTGGTAACATCCAGTAGTTTCATAATGGTGACAGACATTTCAGAGGGGAACTAGGGCGGAGAAGCAATGGGGATTTTAAGGAAATTAATATTTAAAACTGTTGACTTTAAAGGGTTGACTCTCATATCATTAGTAACAGCTTCGTCTGATATCGATTCCAAGATGTCCATTGGGCTACTTCTTAAATTTTTAAAACATGTCTCAAAGACAGTCAGATCATCAATAAATTTCCATCTATCCTGGAAATCGACACCAAGGTTGTTGAATTGAAAACCAAGTATTTTGCAGTAGGCATCAAGACATGGCTAATTGTAAAAAAAAAAGCCACGACAGATAGTCCGAGTAATTGAGAGGCAAAAATATTTGAATGGCATTGCTAAATGGCGGGAGTAAGTAAGACTCTCTTATTGGACAAATACTTTTGTGTTATTTTTTGGAAAGGCACGCCTGTCAAGAGAGCAGGCGTGCCCTCTCTTATTGGGCCTAAGAGGGTCTCTGAGGCACGCCATAATAGGTTGGGAGTGGATCAGAATATACATTTAGGTATTTGACGACTTGCGTTCTATTAGAAAGGAAAGACGCAAATATTGTAATTAAATAGGGGTCAACTTGAGAGTCATTGGATAGTTTTTCTACCAATGTATTGTGGTTGATTAAATCAAAATCTTTTTGCTAGTCCACTGCAATAACATTGAGCCAGGTATTCGATCTACATATTGTGTCCATGTGGTGAACAAGATAGTGGGTGGTAGATGTAGAGCGTAAGTTTCCAAATTGTCTTTGATCAACATTTGGGATTATCTTTACTTTCAACCATTCAGCTAAAAAGCTTTCATATAACTTTGAAAAAACTGGAGTAAGAGTAATGGGCTGGACACCAGTAAAATCTTGCTTGTTAAGTTTCTTTTTTATGGGAGTAATAAACCCTAATTTCCAACAATTTGGGAACTTACCAGTAGAGGGGTTTCATTAAAAAAAAAGGGCAAAGGTTCTGAAAGATTGTCAGCAAAGGCTTTAATTAGTACAATCGGGATGTCTAGTGGACAAGTTGAATGCTCTTAATTTTTGTCTCCATATCTGTTACATATTGTGTCCATAAGGTGAACAAAATAGTGGGTGGTAGATGTAGAACATAGATTTCCAAATTGTCGCCGGTCAACATTTGGGGTTATCATTCAACCACTTTCAACCACTCAGCTAAATAGCTTTCATATAACTTGGAAAAAACTGCAGTAAGAGTAATGGGACGGACACCATCAAAATCTTGCTCGTTACCTTTCTTTTTATGGGAGTAATAAAACCTAATTTTCAACAATTTGGGATTTTACCTGTAGAGGTAGTTTCATTAGAAAGTAAGCACAAAGGCTCTGAGAGATTGTCAGCAAAGGCTTTAATTATTACAATCGGGATGTCTAGTGGACAAGTACAGCACTTTTCAATTTTCTTAATTTTTGCCACCGCATCCGAGATCGAAATAACGGGGAAATTGAGAGAGCGCAAATCATACAGAGTGTCCAAAGAGAGGATAGGGAGGCTCTGAACTATGGAGGAAAGAAATTTGTTCAGATCATTGGCTGTAACTGACGGCTTTTCTTGGAAATGAAAATCTATATTATTATGTGTTTTTCCGCAATTTTTTTTTTTATTCTATTATACCATAGTTTTGGCTTAGTAGAAAAAAATCTTTGACTTTACATTTGTAATATAAAGAAGCAGATTTACGAATTTCGTTTTTGTGTGTTTACGCAGTGAGTTAGCTTCGGATGTTTTGCAATTATTAAGTAGATTAATTTTAATTCTAATTAGCTTTTTCAATTGGCTAGTATTGTACGGTTTGTCATTAGAACATGTTTTCAATTTTTTTTTCTCAGGGAAGGAATCTATGTATTTTATTTTGATCAGATTTTGGAAGTAAGAAACTTTAACATTAATGTCTGTCATTAATGTCTTTAATTATTCGAAATTGGGCGATAAGAGAATTTAGTAACAGAAGAAGTATGATTAAAGCTGGAGAGAGGCCTCATTAATAAACAAAAAGGGTAGCTTCCCCCTAACGGGGGCAAACTCATAGATGGACTGTAAAAAGCGTGCATATTTGTGCAAATCAAATCAAGGGTAGAATTTCCTTTGGTTGTTGGTATTTTTACTATCTCTTTTAAATTGAGGGAACTACAAAAGGAATTTAACTTTAGATATTAGATCATTACCATCACCTGTTAAGAAAATACCGGCGTTCGGGAATTTGCAGAGGACGAAATCGGGACTACTATGTAGTTACTGGTAGAATCACTGTCTTTGTGCAGCATTTTGATTTGGAGAATAATAAAAGCAGCAAAACACAATCAAATTAAAAGGGCGTGGTAAAACTTTGGGTCTTACACTTACCAACGATTTCATAATAATCTGAAGGGTTGGGAGTATGAATTAATTTAGGAAAACGATAATTACTTACAAATAATAATATTTCACCTCCCTTTTTACCTAGGGGGTGGTCATGAGGACGAAATCTTATGAATTGGGAGTGGTTATTAATTTTCAGTAAGTGAAGGTTCTGTACTTGGACCTCTATTACAGCAATTACATAAATTTTGTGTACTTGAGAGAGGGCCTCTCGTTCGATCAATTTGTCGAAATTCAGGCTTTCGGCGTTCGTAACGAGGAACTTTTGGAAAGTGAAACGGTTACTAAAGCGAGAAGTATTTTGTGTGTTAATTGTGGGAGCCAGAAGGGAGTGGGAGGAACGTGGATCTGAGGGAGGAGAGCCATCTTTTTCGGGATGAAGACTGGGGTTCGTTTGGGAAGTGGGATTAAAAAGGGGGATTGGAGTGAGCCTGAGAGAAAAGGACGACAGCGAATAATTCACGGGGATATTATTAACAACGCAGTAGAATAGAGATAACAACGCAGTAGAATGGAGAAACTACAATAGAATGGAGATAATCTGTTAAACGGCTGTTACCTAGTGATTGCCATGGTAGGAATGGGGATTCCCGTCCGTCAAAGAGTCGTTGGTTTTTTAGAGAGAGGGAAAGTATAAGGCCACATTCTGTATGTGCGGAGGGAAAACGGCTTCTGTATGTGGGGGGGGGTAGCAAAGGGATGTTGATTGGCAAAGTAGGAGAAGCAGGGATGCTGGTGTTTTGGAGAGGCTGGGTACAATATTGGAATGAGGAAGGTATTTCTTGTTCAGGGATTCGGGACGGGAGTTGTTTAAAAGAGGAGGGGGAGTTGGTAATCGGGAAGGGTTTCTTAATTCTTGAGCTGTGTTCAACGAACTTTGACGGGTGATTTCTGCTTGGGTGTGGTGCACTAGAAAAGGACGGCTAAAGTGAGAGGCGTGACTACTACACGTTATTTTTTCATATATATTCCAAACTCAAACGACAAAGTATACGTTATTTTCGTATATATGCATGGAGAAAATTAGCAATCATGGTGCCGGAGAAATCTCAGATATTTTAGGCATCTTCTTCGGATGTCACCAACAGCCGCTACTAGAATCATGTAAGACTTTAACCCCACATCCCAAGGTTGACCGTGCCCGAGGGGTAGACCTTGGACCAGGTGGAAGGATAGCCTACAGAAGTTTCTCAACATGAACGAGATTGCTGCTGACGATACCCGTCATAGCAGCAGATAGGTCTAGCTGGAGGAGGAAATTTGCCACGCTCTACGCCACATATCATCTCTTTCTCGTATTCTAATCAATTTATGAAATAAAAATAGTTAACTTTTTGCTCGTAGGTGCTCTTTCGACTATATTACGCGATCGATGAACAACATATCCCATATTGTGAGTGCCACAGTCGTGATTTATTTTATTCCCTTGATGCTTATAATACATTGGTATTCAAAAATCGTCTTAGCCGTTGTTCACCATGAAAGGCAGCTGAGGGAGCAAGCAAAGAAAATGAACGTTCAATCTCTAAGAAGCAATCAAGAAGATGGACAATCAGCGGAAATTAGAATTGCAAAGGTAATATGCAGAACAATTTCATTGAAACATAGAAGCCCTGTTCTGGGTTGTCGTAACACTAAGGTTTCTTGATGAAATACCTTACTTATCGGCCTTTCCTTTCGTTCCGATTTTCGTTCAGATATATTTACATTTGGGCTCTAGCTCTCAGGCCTGAGCTCGAAATACGCCAAAAAAACGCTTTAATTTTGCTATTAATCTCTAATAAATTAAATTAGGTTAGTGTTTCTTTCTATAAAAGATGTTGGCTATGTCCAAAAAAAGTTCAGCATTATACCGAGATGAACTGGCAAACGTAAATTTTTGCCAAAAACCATGTTCTTGCAATCAAAATTTTCAACAGTATTTGAAAAAAGGGGTATTGAATTTCTATTTGAAATTTTTTCTTGCTTAAGTGCGTATTTTTCTCAACAATAAACTTATTAATATAAAATGAAAGTATATAAAGCTGCTACCTTGTCCATGAACTTAAGAGAAAATAAATTATATTGTTAAGTTATAGGTGAGCTTTTTTTATTTTTTATTTGCTAGAATATCGTGTTTTATCTTCACCAGAAAATTGTCAAAAAAAGCATCAAGAAAGCCTAAAACTATAAAAATACGTGTATTTCTAGAAGAATAAAGTGGAATTACCCCCCCCCCTTCTAGAAATGAAAAATATGTCCTTAGTCACCTCAAATTTAACCAAATCTAATCTTATTTATAGGTATCGGTGACGACAGTCTCACTTTGGGTTCTTGCATGGACTCCTTTTGCGGTCATTACCAACTTAGGACTTTTTGCGGACCCTGCAGTCGTAACACCACTTGTGACAAGCTTACCCTCTATGCTTGCGAAGACGTCATGTGCTTACAATCCGCTTGTCTATGCTATCTCCCATCCAAGATACAGAGAGGTAAGGAAGATCAAGAATGATGCATATTGTAAACAGGAAAATTTGTTGAATATTAATCGGCTGCACATTCTGAATTGACAGATTTTATTTCCTTTAATAAACAAAGAATGACATTTATAATGGAAAACGCATTAAAACTACAAGAGGATACTTAAATTTATATTTAGGAGGTGGTGTGCGGGCAAGAGACTACAAATCCCTCGAGGCTTTTCTATCAAGACTGTAGAGGACCCCGTCTTCTTGCCAGCATTAGAACAGCACTCCTCCCATCATCCTGTGTCAAACACATGTTTGTATTTTTTTTAAACCTTGGAGGGAAGACCCCCCAGGCTGTCGTTCGAGTGATGTGCCTGATTTTACACTAATAAAAAAATAAAGTACTACATGTATGTTATGATGGGTATATTCAATATTTCACTTTGGCAGGTATCCAAATAGCCAGGATTTTCCTTAGAAGGGAGGTGATTTTCCTTAGAAATGATGAAAAAAAAAATGTTAGGCATACATTAATAATTTAATGAAACCCACTCTACAGAATGCGGAAAGAGGAATGAAAGAGAAAAACAAAACATTTTAAGGCGAAACGTACGCGTGTCAACACATTTACACCAAAACGAACATTAAAGCTCGAGGCACCTGACATCAGCGAAAGTTAGACTGATCAGAGGAAAATCAACAGCTAAATCGTATTAAATTTTAATCTAGCAACAAAAGCGTCCATTTTCTGGCAAATTCCATAGACTCCTCAACGCCTTCATACGTCCCTCTTTCGAGTCCATATCGAAATACAAAGAGAATATTCAAAGTATTAAAATGATGAAGTACTGCATATAAAGTTGTGATGGGCCTATTCAAAATTTGCCTTTGGTTGGTAGTCTTTCCAAAGAGCCTGGATACTCCTTAAAAAGGGAGGGGGAGCATAAAAAGCTCCTGTGCCCTAGTTAGAAGAGTATCTTTCATTCTAGGCCCTTAATAATAGCAAAAGTAATTTTAACTTGTTTTTCTTTACTCACCGACTTGTATTTTTGTCGCTTCTTTTTTATCATTTGCTAAGTTTGTGAGAGCCGTCCTAGTCGAAGGGTTGGCGCGCTAGACCTGAAATCCTTTGTTTGGGAGGAGGGGCCTCGAGTCCTGATGTCGCTAGTTATTGGTTTGGAATTGAGGTCAGCGGTGTGACTGTAAGATCAGCTAAGAGTCGACCCAGCTCCAACTGGGTAGATGGGCAAATCTGGAGGGAAAACGAGAAACGTCAAATGATTTGCCCCCAACCACACATTGCACTCCTGGGTGAAGGCAGAGAATCAGGGGGTCCATACCTGCGCTACGCAGACCATTGGTCAGCATGCTAATTTATTTTTTTTTTTAATTTGTGGGTCTTTTTTGACCATTTTTAAATGTTCAAAAAATGAAAACATTTCAAATACAGTTTGTTGTCAGTAAATTGCAAATTATGTTCTGGTCTTTAGATAGCATGAGAGGGGGTGGTCATCAGCCCTACTCATTTGTAATTTATGTTTTGAGGTTTCAATTATTTTTTGACGGTGATTTGTGGTAATTTTACGCTTGGAAAGTTATTTTACCTTGTTTCTGCTCAATTTTGGTTTAATGTAGCTCTTTAATTTTCTTTAAAAACCTTATCTTGAGTAAAAAGGTTTTTAAATTAAAACTAAAAATGGAAACTTTTTCTCATTGTCAGTTTTTCTAAAACAGTTTTTTTTTGTTACTATGAACCGTGGTTTGTCCTTTGCTAGATTGCAGCTACCGCTGCAACCATTATTTGTGTAAACCTAGAGTAACTTTTATTGACCTTATAAAGTGGTGAAGTAGGGATCCTTTATTTGACAGAGCTTTCTTGAAATATCTCATGTTTTTTTCATTAGAGTAGGCCTAGGTGTGCAATGCACGGGATGAAAACACAGTTTACATTACTTTCCATTAGATTACACTGTATTAAATGAATAAACAGGGGTTATTTTGAAATACATGTTGTTGTTACATGAATGGAAGGTTTAATCAATGAATTAATGGCGACAAAGCCCTGTGACCGTTGGAAAATGCAGAAAAATACAAATAAATAACACATTTATTGCCATAATCATTATCTTTTTGAATTGCTTCCTGTGTTATGATTGCATTTAGGCATTACCGATTTTGTAATTTGTAAGTTTGTGTTTTCTGTCTTTTACAGTGCCTGAAGGAGATGTATCCTTGGATATGTATTGCAGCGAAGGAAAAGAAGAAAAAGCAATCGGATGATGAATCGGTTAAGACTGAACATACAGAAAAGGCCTAGAAGATCGAGCTGACGTAGTCCAGAGCAATAGAGTCACACACAGAAAAAAACACGTGGAGCTTGCGACATATCACAAAATTAAAGGGGTTTCCGAAATAAAATTTCACCGCATTTCTCCGACGCTATTTTTCAAATATACTTGATAGATGGCGCAGATGAAAAAATTATAAAGTTTTTAATTTTTTTATTCTGTAGTTTAAACTTTTTTTCTTTAAACGGTCAAATTTTAATTTATAAAAAATAGAAAAAGGACTTGTTTTCTTAGAATTAAATTTTTTCTGTTACATTTTTTTTTTTTTTAGCGTTGGTCTCAAAAGTGAATAGCACTTTCAAGAGCATTAGAAATCGGACATAAGAAAACTTAATACGCCACTTAAATGGTGTATTAATAACGTACGTGAAAATTATGCTTATTTCGGAAGCCTTCCTATTGATTTTAGCTCATGCACAGCCCATGGAATAAAAAAAAATTCCGTATAAAAGCTGAAGTTGTCTGGTTTTGAGAAAATTTATTCTCAGTATATACCAAGAGATGCCAAATGGTATAGCAAGAAATAGAAATCAAGGTCAATACACCTTAACGAAGTGGAACACCTGTATTTCTTGTTCAATGTATCAAGTGGTCATGGATGTTACCAGAAAATATCGAGTAGCGATACTCGATACGATTGTATCGGTTTAAGTATTGATACTTCGGCATCAATACCAAGCACTGTATCAACTATTGTTACTGTATCAAGTCATGTGCATGAATTAAGATCAATACTTTGTTCATCGTATATTTCACTTTTCGTGCGGCCTATTGTAATAGTTTAAACCTATTTATACGTTTATTAAATTGTCAAATTCACTGATTTATACAATATATGCAGTATTACATGCCAAGTACCTTAACCAAATAAAAATTAGTAAGAGAGGTAAATCTGGCATAAGCCCTTAATAAAGAGCTCGCAGGCAACTTACATTATAGCATTTGTCAATAAAGGTTACCTCCATTTTTTCAATTTACCAGCCAAGACAGATAGTCCGAGTGAGTGATTAGGTTTTATTGTCAGTCAAGGGCAAATAATATACACAAAGAGGGGGTCATAGCACAATCATACTTTTTTGGGTTAAGCCCTCTTATCTAGGACATAGACACAGAGCTGCGTTTATCTCACAGGCGCTCGATGAGAGGTCCCATATTGACATTCTGACTGCATCTTTAAAAATGAAGCTGTTTAGAGAGTTGGAAATTTTTGTCTGTAAGGAATATTTTCTCATTAGATTTGTCTTGGGATGAACACACTGATTGGGTCTAGTCAATCTGCAAAAGAAACCTGGGTTTCATTCTTCGTTCTATACCTATTGTCCTCAATCTTGGTCATCCCTCTCAACAAGCCTTAGTTTGCGCTTATTGCTGAATTATTGCCTGCTTTTGGTAGGGCTCCTAAAAATCACCACTATTAACACCATTTGCCAAGATTCAAGAAAGAGCGTGTTTTGACACCAATAGACATGTTACGAACTCTAAGTAAGGGATTTAATGTGGTATTAATGGTTGTCTATCTTCAAAAAATTATTTTTGAATTATTTTGCTCAGTATCTAGAATATCGCTAGTAGGGCTATCGCACTAAGTGTTTCTGGCCTTATTTACGATGAACTTATTGTTCTTCAGCTCGTTGGGCAGGTGGAACCTGACTATTACTACCATTTTCCAAGGTAGCAAGGCAACCATACAGAGACCTTTCACTGCGCACTTAAGGAACGGCTTTGGTAGAAATTATACTATCACTTGGAACCGTCTTATGTGGACGACATTACTAAAAATCGGTCTATTGAATCCTTTAAATGGGAGCCTTAACGTAAACCTATGATTACCCTTTTGGTGAAAAAAGAAAAAAAAAATAGTCATATTAGGCCATGAAGGGTAGCGTAAGTTTGTTTTGTAAGGTACAAAGAAAACATATTTTGCCCTCTTCCTTGAAACACAGTACATACCTCTCCTCCTTTCTCCAAAACATCCGGGAATTTTCAAGTCAAACCCTCAGCCGTGAGGCAAAACAGAGTATTACCTACCAAACTACGCATAAAATTCGTCCTTTTTTAATAAAAGCAACTAAATGCATGCAATCTCTTTAAACTGTACATAATACTAACTTGTCTTCAGGCATAAAACAGAAAAAAATGCATACTCTCCCTGATTGTCGGAAACCGACTGTTTAAATTGCAAAAGTTCTCAGTATATTAAGGTTGTCCTTAAGTTTCAGCACCAAATATATTAATATTCTACTTGTGTCGAAGAAACACTAGAGAGGTTTTTTTTCAAAGTACTTATACCAGCCTCCCAAATAAAAATGATGACATTCTTGTCACTTAGAACCTTGTCCAACTAGCACTGCCGTGCGAATGTTTGTGTTTTTTAAATCCGCCAAAGTTTCCTCATCCTTCGTCCTTCTTGGTCGAGTATATTCGTATGTTTTTATTTGTACATTTATCAGTCTTTGATTCGCAGGTTTGCATTCTTGTAAAGTAGATCATCTTCTTCTCCATGGACTCAGACGGTCAAGACCCATAGAGGGGAGGGATCATGAAGTCTTCAAAAGGATATTAAGTCTTAGAAAAGTGGCTTTTGAGGTCAAAATAACGTTTATAATACTTATCCAAAATATTTTTATGGGTGGCGGGGGTACTTAGGGTTACCTATGTGGGCAATGCCCTGCTCTTGCTCGATTGCACAAGTTTTGATTTGGTCGCTTTGGGTTACATGTACAGAGAATGCCCAGCTTTCACTTTTTTTTTCATAGGTTTGATTATACTTGTAGCTGATGACCACTAAATCGTAACCAGGCTGTTCACTTTTTTTCTGCATTGATTGCGATTTTGCTAAAAAAGAACAAAACAAAAAAACTCTACAAATTCACATATTTTGGCTATATAAGTCAAAAAGGATCTTGTGACACGTTTCTTTGCGACTGAGCTTTACGCTCCTCCCTGTTGGCGGTCAATTAGTACAAAATATTTCTGCTATTCAGGTCTGATTCTCAAGATTCTTGGCAATTTGCAAATTTTTAAAAAATGTGTGTGTGTGCTATTATAACGCTTAGAGGAAATTGGTCATCATGATTTTTGATATAAAGATTCTGCTAGTAAGAACAAAAAAAAGTTGAAGTGGTTTCATTATCGTAAGTAATTACTCTGTCATTTAAAAAATGAACCATTTAAACTGAAGTTATCAAGGCTATTTACAACCAAAATAACATGTACAAGGCTTGACAGAAAACTTATGTAAGTTAGAGCTGTATGCAGTCTCTTCAAGCTAAAAGACTCCAATACTGCCGTAGAGATTTGTTTTAACGCAAACTTGAAGATGAAGAAAAGAGGTTATATATTTGACTGATAAAAAAGGTAAACTAGGCATGCACTTGAACTATGAGCCCTGTTGAATAAAATTACAACAGACCAATTAGTTTTAATCTAAAAAGACATTTATATACTTTTCCCCTGTTAAGTACCTATAAAACTATCCACATAAACACACTTTTGGAGCAATAAATTGTGAAGAAATCTTCCTTAGATTTTTTCTTTTTTTTACACAATGTTTTTGAAAGAAGTGAAAATTTTCTTAAGAAATAGAATTTCAGGGTATTGCCATAGCCATCTAGCTCGTATGGGCAGAACCTTAAGCACTAGTGCAGCTACTTAAAATTTCAAAGGAAGAAAAGAAATTGTAGTTAAAGGTTCGCCAATTTCAAGACAAATTAGGAACAAGCTGGATGCCATCTTCTATTTTAATTTTCAATTCGATCCTTTTGAAATTTTCTTGTTGATCAAACCAAGTGTGGCGTAGAATTTCTCTTGCCGTTAAACGTTCATTTGGGTCTTTGGTTAACATCTTGCTTATCAAGCATCTTGCAGCATAAGACATTTCTGATGAAGCTGCATACTTTCCAATTATAATTTTTGACAACAATGTTACAGGATTGGAATCTTGGAAGGGATACCTAAATAAGATAAATGATCAATAATATGTGATTATATCTTGGTCAGCGTGGAAAAAACTGCACGAGGGATGTACGCATCGACTATAATAAAATCCTTGAGGCACACCTAACATAGTTAGTTATAATCGTTTGGAAGCTGATGAGCTATGTAAATGAGGTATGGTGTCTCCCTTTTCCTTACCATTTTAACTGGTTGGTGGCCAGCGGCTCTATTGGCAACTCATATAAAAAAGCACGAAGTTTACTGATGGATCTAAAATAAATTTAAAATAAATCTTTTTTTAATGGAAGGTTGACTATCTTTGGATTTTCTTATGGAAATTCTAAAATTGTATTCTATGGAATTTGTCTTGTTGATTATATTTATGGTAATGAAATAAGGGAACGTGTCCTTAAATGGCACTAGTCTTGACAAGAGTCAATGTATAGTTGATTCTTAATAAGTTGTTGCAGAATAACATGTTGTTAACTTACAGATTTCTTAAAAGGAGAAATAGAAAAAAGAAAATTTGTGTCCCCTAGTTTGTTAATGATTGCAATTCTGGAGTTTCCCGAATCAGGAACCGCAATCTGCAATTACTTAAGCCATCCATTGGCTGCAACGAGCAGCATTGGTAGTAACTTTAAATTATTTCTAAATGACATTCTGTTTTAGATAAACATACTTTCATAGATAAAATCAAACACTATACTCATTTCGTCTACCATGAAAGGCAATTACCAGAATACTCAAACACAAGGATTAGGTTATATGACTACCTAAAATGTTTATTTTTTTTTTTTAATACGATGACAACCAAGAATGATTTACTCACCAAAATTTTTCCCGAGATATAAAGAACTTATTTGCCCGAGACATGAACGGTGGAGGACTAAGAGTATTTTTTCACATAGTTCAACAATAAATTCCAAATTTGAGGACCATAATGGCAAAAGATATCCAAGTACTGATTCTAAGCTTATGAGCTCTAATATTCTGAATTTTCTGTACTGATTTAGAACCTGTTACATATTTGCTCGTATAAATTGAGTATTTGTAAAACCGCAAGTAGTATAAGACTGCAGAACCCCTATTTATTCATTTCTTCGAGAGGTTAAAGGCATTAATTGTGGGAAGAAGGCATTCCCCTAAAATTTCAAAAATGCATTTTCTAGTGGGATTTTCATTGAAAAGTGTTTTTTATATTTTCAATGAAAACTCGGAAAAAAAACATATTTTCCTCTTCCCATGACTTTGAAAATCAGATCTTGCCCCCCCCCTCCCGAGTAAATTTCCATGAGATGACTCGTTAGCAAGAGGGTCTGAGCAATCATCAGAATCATCATAATTTGACAATATTTTTATAGGTTTATTTTGAAGTTTTTTTTTTATTCTTTGAAAACATATTAGAAAATTACATGCCCAAGCCGAGCATCTGCAACTAACATATGGAGAAAAAAACAGAAAATTAAAGTTTTTAAGATTCTTTTGGGACTGCATTCTCTATTCTTACCTCAAGGGCTCTGCTTAGGGTTTTCAGTAATTAAGAACCCTAAATGTTTTTATTGTTGAAACTCTTTTTATCAAATTTCTTTAAACTTTGATTTGATCAGCTATGGCTCTCAAATCTTTATTCACCCCCCCCAAGTTGATAATTAAAAAACAAACGGATTTCATCGTCACTAGACGAGACTCTAGAAAATACCATAAATAGAGTTAAAGAAAAAGTAGGGTAATAAGGTAACATAAAAAATTTGGAGCAAGTTACAGCCTTAGGCTTCTCGGAAAATCAAACATTTCACGGCAAGATAAACCTCAAATATCGAGACTTCTCTTTAAAAGCTGATATCGGTGAAAGAAAATAAAGGCAAGTGGATCTGGCTCACCGTGGCTGTGGAAAGAAAATAATATTTTGTAACTCCTAAAATAACTTCAGTAAGCTCTGAAATAAATTGGCTGATGCTTGATATGAAAATATTTTTGCTAATCTACCAAAAGGTGTTAGTGACGGCTATGTTACTGGTAGCACATGGAAGACGTCATGTCGATGGAGTAAAAATAAATCGGAAAACGTCATAAAACGGAGTTGAGGCCCTTTAACACGTACTAAACCACCCATTAGAAGGTACTTACTTTCCACAGAGCATTGTGTACAGTATAATGCCTAGGCTCCAAACATCTGATGGCTTTCCCTTATAATGACCAGACTTTCCACTTCTTATGGCTTCGGGTGAAATGTAGAAGGGATTAGATTTCTTTGTATACCCCTTATCGTCACTCTCACCAGGTTGCAACAAACTGCACCCGTCTAGATTTTCTATACATAGACTCGTCCTAAAATAATGTAATCAAATTATATACACTATACATCTCAACAGCAACCTTTTTAAAATAAAATGTACATAACTTAAAAACTAGCAGTTTAGACGTAAATTCCATTCAATAAGAGTTTAAATATCAGTTTTTATTACATACTTTCAGAGAACCCTAGGAGAGGGACCAGTGCATGTTCAAGGTCCTTGGGTATTTGAGTGAGGACAAATTTATTAGAAGACAAAAAAAAAAAACAAAAAAATAGTTATTCATTAAGCTCTAGCTCTAAACAGAAAAAAAGAAAAAAAATTATTAGAAATTATTAGAAAAAAAGTTACCGGTTTCCTCAGATCTTATATTCAGATCAAGAACTTGAGTCTGATCTGAATAATTAACAAGTACTGAAGTTTTTCACGTTTGTATGGTCTTCAGTTGCTCTCTTTTTCAGCTTTTTTTTTCTCTTTTAGAAGGTTTAGGTAAATTTACATGTTTTGATTGTTTTTTTCATATCCTCTTGTGAAATGTAGTTTATGTATTTGTTAGGCTTAGTAGGATTACTACAATTATTCGTATAATATTGTGTGTGGTTGTTCAGGTAAAGTATAGCTGTTCTGCATGCAAAATGTGTTAGCTACAATTATTCTACATGTTATACAGTAAGAATTGTTTTCTAACTTCACACTGTCCAAATACTTTACAAACACCCCCACACCTAATGTGCAAATATATAAGTTCAATGCATTCTGTCACCCATCACTTTTCTTTGTGGCTGTGAAACCATTTTTTTCCAGATCTTACATTCAGATCAAAAACTTGAGTGTATTCTGAATAATTAACAAGTACCAAAATTTCTTAGTATCATTTTTTAAAGCATGAATGTCAACATCTCTTTGAAAACTATATGGAACTTTGGACAAATTTTTGGGACCCTAGACATTAAAAGTAAATTTCTAAAAATATTTAATTTGTAATAGTCGTACAAGAGGTCAAAGCCTATGCTATCGTTTTGGGGCTGTTATTCAGAAGGGGATAGGAGAACCAAGGACACTGTAAGATTAATAGACTCCTTAAATATATACCAAAACGGATAAATTACCCAAATACAATTAAATGTCTTTTTTTCTCCCCGGAAAACCCTTGGCTCAACCTCTCCGATCCTCAAGAAAAGTCACCGGGTTGTGTGCCTCCCTTCTCCCTCAAGTAAGCTCAAGTTTGAGTTTAGTGCTTTATGTATACATATTGTGATGGACGATGATAATTACTAACATTTTTTTTCGTACTGTATTTTTCATAGTGCGACAAAAAAAAACGACCTCCCATCTCATTCATAACGAACCCATCGGTCATCAATTTCATAGACGAGACAGCCTTCCCACTTATAGATAGAATGAAAATATAAAACTATATAAGTAACAGATGAAACGTCTAATCGAGACAATGAATGAAAAAAGATAAAAAAAATCCGAATTTCCCAGGTTCTCATTTGAAAACTTTTATCTACTTAAAAAAGAAGAACAACTTTTTTTTTACTTCTTGGATAGGAATAATTTTGACACCATTGGAACTAAATATTTTATTTTTTTAGCAGCGTTTAATAAAACATATTTCAGTAATTTAGAAACATGGTGATACTACGGACGATTAGAAACAAAAAATATCTTACTTTTGAGAGTTAGAAAATATAAAACGTCTCAATTTCATGTCATTAAGAATGATTCCTGCTGAATGACAGTCCTCAACAGCCTTAACCATTTGGAAGAAGAGAGCTTTGGCTGCTTCTTCTGATAAGAACCTGGAAAACGATTAAAGCAAATAAGTATAACCTTATGGCACTCCCTTGCTCAGAGACAAATAGAAAACAAAATAATAAGCGCATATTGAGGGCACTCCAAGTTTCAAAAGAAGTTTCTAACTGAACTCTTATTACAGCCTACTTAATAAATAATCAGCTGACAGTGTTGTAGAGAAAAATGTAGCAGCATCTGATGCCGTATTCTGCGACACGAAACAGAACAGACAGACAATTGTGAGACGAGTAAATTTTCAACCAGTATTTTTTATGCATAGTCCGAACAGTCTGGCTGTAGTAATGAGCTAAATACAAGTTTTAGGGATTGTTTTATATACTTTTAGACGATTTTGAAATTGTGCTCTTTTTAGAATAAGTATTCATTAAAGCACGAATTAAAGCTTCATTTTTGAACCTTTTAAGTTTTAGATTAATGCTGTCCCGCCAAAGCAAATTGTAAAGTGGCCTATTCTTAAGGCAGGTTGGATGAGAAATAAATCTCATAAGAAAGTAGGTTAACTTAAACATACCTTTCTTTTCTTCTGCTTTTTTTTACTATTAATAACGAGGATTTTCTTGTGCAAAAAATGTTCTAGAAATCCAAGATCTAGCTAATATAATTTGATATCGAAAAACACACTTCATATTTTTTTTTTTTATGAGTGACAAAAGGGAAATGTCGAATTCCAAAACAACAAACGTTTCTAAGTATTGGAGAACACGATATATTCGGAAAAAACTTTAACCCGTTGATAGAAGATTTTGAGTTTATAATCAAGTGTTATACGCGTTAATTGAAAAAATGGCTTTGAATAAGAACAGTCAAGCAGATTAGCACTCCATTTTCCTGTAAATGTCGTTTTGTTGACTCACATGTCCAAAGTGTAAGGCGAAATATAAACTTTACCAAAAAGAATCAATACAGCAAAAATTAACAAGGGGTTAAGGCACATGCTGGAATTATAAGTTGGAGAAAATTTGTCATTTATTCCAAACCAAATGTAATAGAAAATGCGTTTCAAGTATTATTGAAATAATCAACCTGCCTAATGCTTTTTGAATCGTGCCCTTAATTAAAGTAATTTTTTTTAATAAGTCATAGGTCATCAAGTCTTGACAGAGTTTCAGAAACGCATAAGGTATGTTACGTTATTTATGTAAAATTAATTTAGAAAATAGAAGTACAAAGAAATAAAATTAAACTCCATGAAAAACTATTATGATCAAAAATTTGTTTGTTAGCAGTTTTTCAAATTTCGAGACTTTCTTTATTTCTTACTAGGTAAGCGAACCAAAGTGTTTATAATGAACTTTCATAAGGATCTTAGTTGACAAATAGTAGGCAATCAATGGTCTTCTCATCACTGACTGAATCATCACTGACTGAATCATCAGAGCAGAATCATCACTGACTTAACATTTAAATCAGTCCACACGATTTTAACTACCCTACCGAGTGCCATTCACAAATTGACAATATTGACATTTGCAAATGACAAGAGAAATTTGAAAAAGTAATAATTCAAAAGAGGAAGTAATGTATTGTTTCTAAAGATATCAAAATTATTTATCTTCAAGTGTTTTTCGGGCAATTTATAGACATTTTATGCTGAAGAATCTATTTCAGCGTTCAGAAATTTCATTGTTACCCTATCACTTTTCAATCCGCACAATTCTCGCCTCTACACCTCTTGTTCGGGGTTTTTCTAAAAATATGCAAGCATAGTAGATAAATGAGTAGTTATTTATTGTTTATCTGTATTTTCTACCGTATATAAACAGACTTTCCCACAATTCTCGATTTGGCCGTCATTTCCAAGAAGAATCATAAATTGTCGTGAAATTAAGATAGAAAATACTGGGAAAATTTCAACTGATATTGGATTTAAAAAACAGAATATTATTGAAAGAAATTTAGTCAATATTTAAAAACAGCACTCATGTTGTTGAATTACAGGTACCTTAATTATTATTTTCAAATTTTTCATGCACAGCGAATCATACTTCTTCTAAAAAATTAATCTAAGTTCCAAAGTCATCCGAGAATTTGTGGAAAGGTCTATTGTATAAGAGCAGACTTGAGATTTTTTTAGTACAGTTTCATCTATTCTACGTATAAATTAATGTCTCGTATTTTGGAAAGAAAATGAATGGATTCACTCATTCAAAATTGTTCATATTCAAAACACATAATAAATGTTTCCCACTTTAAGGAGCATAAAGGGCTTTAAACCTAAAATAACATTTATAAAAGACTAAAATAACAGTAAACAATAATAAATATTAAAATCCCCTCTTAAATCCCTCGCAACAGTATAATCTGTACACGAATTTACATGAAAAACTGTTTTTTCTTATGCCAAAATAACGGATGTTGTAATTATTATTGTTATTATTTATTGATAAACCGTTATACATAAAAATACGGACAGACACATAAAAAACAAAAAGAGAAAAAAAACAAAAAACAAACAACAAAAAGAAAACAAAAACAACCAAACAGCAGCAAACAGAATACGAATTACTATTATTAAGTGAATTTCAGTTATATTATATGCATAAAATGGCTTTTCATTCGTGATTTATTATTCCTCAATTGTGTCTACACATTAAATTTTCAAACGCAGTGGTTGGATCGGTAACTCCATAACTTCTAACGAGAAAGGAGTTGCTTGTCCAACTTGGAAAACGGAGAAGGTATTTAGCTAAATCTAAAATAGTAGGAACGGATTAATTTTTTTCCGGGTTAGAAAGAAATTTATAGAAGCGGGCAGCGTAAAGTATTTTAGGAAGGGTAACAGCATGGAAAAGGCTTACAAAAATTTTGTGATTAAAGCGCAGCTTACAGGAGGTCAAGTGTCTTTTAAGGTGATCTACGAGAAGGTTCCGAGCGTGTTTGATTTGTGATCCTATAGGGAGACCTAAATAATAAATATGATCAACAGATTTAGCGGAAAAAATATAGAGCTTGGAATTAGTGTTATGAATTTATTATAATAACTATTTTTGTTTATTTAGATTTTTTCTAAAACTTTCCAAACATGGTTTTATTTTTTTGTTAGTTTTATCAAGAAAGAAAAATGAATATATATGTTTTTTCTTACTTCAGATCTTTAATGTGAGTATGCATATTTCCATGACCTTTTTCAAATATAAGGTATCTTATATCTGCATCCAGGAACACGTCAACAGGAAAAGCAATGTGAATAGATTTGGCAATCCTTACATGAGCTTCCAGTTGTCCCATCCCATTCGGAAAGTTAATTTTCTGAAATTAAAAATAGGACATAAGAAATTGTGCGAAAATGACAATTTGTCGTAGGGTCTTGTGCATTGCTTGTCGTTAGAATGCGTGACTGTGTCTCTGATAATAACTCCTTTGCCTGCAGCAATATTTCTTATTTTGCCTTACTTGTGCATACACATAATTTTCCGGAAAATTTTTCTTCTTTGTTTGTAGCATTTTACAGAGGCTACTCTGTGAAATTTTGAACCTATTTCTCACTAACCTAAGGGGGCGTGTTTGCCCAAAAAAGTCACGCGATTCTCTTTTCCCATCAAACAAGCAAAACCGAATTTTTTTATATATAGTTTATGAACTAAAGAAACTGATATGTCCCACAAGTTTTCGGCCCATTTTTTTGTGTTTTTGTGTCATTATTTGCAAGACTAATGAGAATTAACACTAAAAATTCAACTCTCACTTGTCCCGAATAACTCCGCCCAACCCTCACGGAAGTGTTGACAAATAGGCATCGCATCCCATGTTGGCTGGAACGTTTAAGAGTTAACTCGAGATCCATGGCACTGTAAAAAAAAATGGCTTGAAAATTTTTCGGAGACAGTGGGGAGGACACTAATGAAAATTTTGCCCCGGATGCACAAGAGGCCAGAAATGCCACTGTGTAGTACTGAAATCATACAAAAAAAAATATGAGAACGAGATGAAAAAAAAAAATAAACTAGCTTAACGTATTAATTATTTATATGCTCAAACTCTTCTAAGTATTATATTCAGATAATCTGCTTATAAAATACTATTATTTTCCACCATTCAGTCCGTGCGGGGTGCTTCTATTGTTTCATATCATCGGGTTACTTATCTAGACTGGCTTCCCGACCAAGGCACTGCCAAGTGAAAAAGGCTCTATGACCTCTATAAAAAGCTCGTCAAAGCTAACTACATTGGGTAATTTTTTCCGTTGCAAATGTTTTTATTACTTGACTCTCGAGGTACTTTTAGGCTTTTGGAGCAGCCGATATTAACTAGGAGTTTATTATCAATTTAGCCCTCGGTTTTGTGGGCCCTAGGTTCTTCCCTTGTACCTTCATACCAGTACAGATACAGTGAAAATTTCTGCAACAAAAGTAACAGGAAAACTTCGTACCTAAATTAGAATGTCCAAATTCCTCACTACAGAATGACAACATAGTCGTTGGTGGTGCATCTAGGGGAAAATACCCATTAACCTGCCGGAAAATACTTAATGGCAGAGATGAAGTTCATTTTGATGGGAAACGGAAAATACACCTCCCCCATCTAACCAGCTGGTCACCCTCTCACCTCTTAGAAAAAAAGTTATAGCGACGCCTACGGACAGAATAAAGTATCCAACACTTAAGGAAATAGAAAACTAATATTTTTTGAGTTGCCAAGAAATTTTCTTTGTTCTTGATTTCCATCTTCATAAACTAACACAACTTCAGTAACAATGAGTTTCTATGAAAAAAAAGGTAATTAAAAACATAAAAATTCACCCATGAGTACTGTTTAACACCTGTGAGGAAAACTCTGATTTTCATTGAGGAAAAAACTAGTACGAAGAGCTAAACCACCTGCCGTTAATTAAAAAATGTTGTGTGCTATTTTCTGTTAAACTGCAAACTTATACTCGAGCCCCCATAGGTGAAGACATTCGATTGATCTATCCAACCAGGTTTCCACTCTTTGATGTGGCTCTTGAGATATTTAAATACCTTTAGTATGCCGAAAGACTGTGTCCGCTTTTCTTTGCTCTATTAGTCACTAGAACATAGAGTGTTGAGTGGTTGTTTTCAACGCGTCTTGGTAGTAAAATACTTTGCTCAAACTATAGGTGAATAATTAGAGTCCCATACCCTGAAATTAATTTCCGGTTGTCCTCCCTCTTGTATACAATTGCTCTCTTATAACTTAAACCGTTTTGAATTAACACCCACTTTAAAAAATTCTAGCCACTCTTAATTGCCACCAAAGGAGGAAAAATACAAACGTTTAAAATTTTTCAAAATCTAGACGTCAATTTTATACATAGAAGTATAAAAAGAATAGAAAAGCATACTTATAAAGTATATAGAGGTTTTTCTCATTATTATTTGGTCTCAGCTTTAAATGAGATTAATTAAGACTACAACAAAATGTTAAAATTAGCAACTTATACAGTTTTTTTTTCATTTCAGTGACAACTAATTATTTACATTCGAGGAACCATTTACAGAAAACAAAGATAATTCAAGTATAAATTATGGTTTTCACCAAATATTACCTTTAGCTCAAAAAGGACTTATGGTTAGTCTAAAAAAAATGTTGAGTAACATAACATATTACCTATTTTTCTGGTCTATTTTTGATAAAAAAAAAAGAAGAGGAATAAGGAGTCAGGGGGCGTCTCGACAACAAATTGAAGGGAAAAAAATTAATTATAAAACAATTTATTACAAACTTTTTTTCCTTATTTTTTGTACCTTCTTTCCTTTCTTTCCATGTGCTCATATGTTTATTGACATAAGCATTTGCTATGACCCTATATCCCTAGAAATTTATGTTCAGCCAAATAAGTCATTCTAATATTGATGCTTATTTAAATGGCTTTCAATGCAAAATGATAAAATAATTAATATTAATAATATATATACAAAGGTAAAATCGATCTATTTCATGTTTTGTACAGTATCTCTAATATGTTTGACATTGCCTGAAAAGCGAAAAAAGGTTGGTTTTTTAAACAATTTTTCATAAGGTATTTTTCTTAGTTCAGTTTTACAAGCCTAGAAAAAAACTATAGGGTGAATAAATAACAACTAACTTCTTTATTAGCCTTAGAATAAGCATTTTTCGTTGTTAATTCCACATCCAACATCGATACTTGTTTCAGGATAACTTTCTAAGGAAATAATCAAAAATATATAAATAATATCAAAATCTCAGAGGATTAAAAGTTAAAATAAGACAAGCAAATATGAATTAAAGCTATAATATTTTATTGTTAAAAGAAAATAAGTTTGGTCTTTAGAGGACATTTCGCTGCTCTTTTCACATTCTCTAATAGAGCTTTATTTCTTTTTTATGAAGACAAGGTGAAAAATTCACGAGATAATATTTTTCTTTTTACGTTATTATGTTTTAGTTTTTTTGCAGTTCTTTGTAGTTTAAATCAGTTTCAATTAAAACTCGTGCTTTTATTTGGGTCTAAGTTGACTTTGATCAGTTTAATCCATTTTCTATGCACAATAGCAGAAGCCTTGCTACCAGAGATCGTTAAAACTAGTAATGTCTGGCTTCTATCCATTTCATCGACATTGGGGAAACACATTTGCTGCCATCTATCGTCTATGAGCAGCTTCATTTATCCTGGATTTTGATTGAAGCTACTAAACTGCTAAGAATATGGTTTACAGAACTGTAATTGAAGCACGGTTTACCATGGGAGCCTAAAACTAATAACATATGGCTTCTATTTAGATCATCCACGCTAGAAAACAAAGGTATCGCGATCTATCATTCATGAGCAGTTTCATCTATTCTAGATGTTAGATTGAAGCCGATAAACTAATAAGAATAGGATTTGCCAAAATTTTTTTTTTTCATATTTACATAAAATCATCGGATTCTTATGAGATTTTTAATTATGAGATATTAATTACGTTTAAAGCTACACATCAAAATTTATGACACTGGGAAAATTTATCTAATTTTAGACTAAGGGGGGAAACATCCCCAGAAATGGAGGATCTTCATGAGCATAATACCGTCAAGTTAAGCATAACAAAAGATCCTATTTTAGTGGTTAAAAGTCCCTTCATACAAAAATACTAATTTTTTTTTAATTTTTTTTATATTTTTTTTTTTTTTTTTAAGAATCATGCTTTCAGATGCGTATGTTATTACATCAATTTTCCTTCTTTTCTCCAGGAGACCATATCAAACCATTCATTCTAGAATATTGGAGAGGGCTCATTTAAACGGAAATTAAAAGTTCAAGCGCCATTTTTAACTCACAAGAAAATTGCACCAAGGGGTGCTAATTCACGAAAATGTATCAGGGGCGAAGGTGTTTCCGAAATCTAGGAGGGTAAACCTAGTGGTTATCAATTAAAATACCAATAAGTTATTTTCAATATTTATGGAGGGGCAACAATCAAAGGAGCAACTGCACAAACCTACCCCCCCCCCCTCCCATTGGTGCTACTGATTGCGCTGCAACAAGGTAAAATTTTCTACCATTTCCTCCTTTCTCATAAAGGGGAAAAATTTAAACTATCCCTAAAGTACCTAGGCACATACCCTTTGCTAAATATATTTTCAAAATTTTTAGTAACTTGCCTTTAACTTGGCCACCATCAAATTTCAAAAACTCTAGCTTTATATATTTATGCAAAAGTGTGCTTTCATTATCTTAAATATTATTCAAAGTTTTTATTTTGTTTTGTGGCTTATGACGATTCAGATTAAGTCTTTGGCGTAACTTAGACCTTGAAAACTATGGGAGGTTGATTTAGTTGGTTAGTAAATAATAGAGTTTCAAACAATCCGGTGGATACTTAATCGAATTGTTGCTGAATTTAGAAGGATTTTCCTTTCGACAATTGAACTAATGTACCAAAATGCGTGGGTGTTACATATTAGTGCTGATTTTTCGTTATTAGTGGATATTCAATAACAAAACGAATCAAATTTTAAAATTTTCAGCTTTAGCCTCTCAAAGCTGAAACTGAATCCCCTACTTTCGGTTAGAAATGTATAAAATTAGCGGTTAAATGCAAGGTCAATCTTTTCCGTGTAACTCTTTGTAAAATAATTTTTTTTTTCGGTAAGTTCTGAGTAAAACAAACATAAACAGAACTACGTTTGGTTTATTTGGTTTAAAATCATTTTATAGTTTTGAATGGGATTGTCAACAGTTGAGGAATTAACAAAATATGATTTATATGAACCTGCATCGTTACACTGAAGCTAAGCATGTAACTAATTCATATTGCATGGAGTGACAAAGGTGCTGTTTAATTTCTATCCATTGGAATTTTATACAGGGTATCAAACGTAACTAAACTTAATAAAACAGCAACTAGCATCAGCACCCATTCTTGGCCACTATATTTAAAGAGCAATAGAAAATTATATAAATAGTCTATATATATGATGAAATAGCTATACTGTATTTACTATCAACTAAAAGTACAAATATAGAAGCAGAATCTAAATCATTGGCATGATTATAGGCCTGCCTAAGTAAAGAAAGATGTTGGCACAATGTATTATTTTTTTTTTTATTTTTTTTTTTTTTTTTTTTTTTTTTTTTGGTTTCTTGGTCTTATACCAGGGCACTTCGAATCGAAGAAGTTTTCGTAGAAACTTTGAAAAGTGCTCATTGAATTGGAAATTGAAGTGGCTTGTGCCCTTTTTAATAATCAATAGGGATTGGAAGGAAACTAACACCCCTTCCACACCCACCATTTCCTAAAACACATCCAACCAAAATTTTGAGATAGCCATTTTGTTCAGCGTACTTGATTTACAGATAGAAATTATGTTTTTGAGCAGGACACTCTCTCACAGCCCTCAGGTCAAGGGTTGTAAGTTATGCCCTGGGGGAATATATGGTTTTTATAAAAACGTTGTCGTAGAAACATCAAAAAAGGTTCGTTCGATTGGAAATTTAAAGAGCTAGTGCCCTTTTTAATAGTCTTAATTAAACTTAATTTTGAGATAGTAAATTTATTCAACGTAGTTGAAAGTTCTGGAAATTAAGTCTTTGAGGATGACAACACCCTTCCCCCCTTAGGGCAAGGGTTGTAAGTTATGCCCTGGGGGCATATAAGGTTTTCATTGAAAGCGTTGTCGCAGAAATTTCAAAAGGCCTCATTTGATTGGAAATTGAAAAGGCTAGTGCCTTTTTTAATAGTTGAAAGTGATGGGAGAGCAACTAACGCCCCTCTCAAGCCCACCATTTCCCCAAACATATCCAATCAAAATTGTGAGATAGCCATTTTGTTTAAAGTAGTTGAAAATTCTGGAAATTAGATCTTTGAGGATGAAAAATCCCTCACAGCCGTCAGGGCAAGGGATGTAATTTATGCCCTTGGGGTATATAAGGTGTATATAGAAAGTTTTGTCGTAGAAACTAAAAAAGGGCTCATTCGATTGAAAATTGAAAGGACTAGTGCCTTTTTAATAGTCGAAAGTGATTGGAGGGTAGCTAGTCCCCCTCCCACACTCATCCTCCCATTTGCCCATTATGTTTAAGCACTAAATGTTGCCTTAAGATCAAATCAAAATGCACTGTGTTAATGCTAATTCCCAAAAAGGCATCTCAGCAGTATCCCAAGAAGGACTTTGGGTATTATGTTCAAACTTTTGGGGCTGCTTTTGCTCTAAAAATTTAACCAAATCAAAATAGCATAAGCGTATCCAAGCCTTTAAAGAAAGTAACCAGATTTTTTTGCGAATGGTATCAAGTTTTCTATGTCAGGTCAACTAGAGGAGGTATGAAACTATATTAAACACTACTACTTGCGTCCTGATTTTTAAAAGGGTGTATGTTGTTAAAAATCGCTGAAAATTTTTCCCCAGTATACAAATAGCAGGCCAAACTATAAAGTCTTAAAAAAACGAAAAGATTTAAAGAATTATTGTCTTTTTCCCTGAAAAGACTGTGTCAATATAAAACAAACAGAAATTAATTAAAAAAAACTTTTTCCACAAAACTCGTTTTTCCAAGAAAAGTAAAGAACTCCATTAAACAAAAAATGAGCAAAAATAAAGTCAAATAATCTACCAAGCGTACAACTACCACAAATCAGCATCGATAAATAAATGAAACCCAAACCGAACAGAAACTACAATAAATAACCGAGTCAAAAACGAGCAGAAATTAACATGAATAGGGCTCAAAACCCCTATGCCTTCCCAAGGCCAGAACATAATTTGCACTTAGCTGAAAAAAAATACGAGTGAATGTGCATTGTCAGTTTAATATACATATACTGATATTTAGTAACCAAAATGTTAATATTATTTGATTTATTAAAGTTATAAAAGTAAAAACACTTGTATTTTTTTCAGTAAAGTGCAAAATATGTTCTGGCCTTGGGAAGGCATAGGGGTAGCCCTACTTATGTTAATTTCTGCTCGTTTTGAGTTTGACTCGGTTATTTATTGTAATTTCTATTCGTTTTGGGTTTCATTTATTTATCGATGCCGATCTGTGGTAGTTTCACGCTTGTTAGATTATTTGATTTTTTTTTGCTCATTTTTGGTTTAATGGAGTTCTTTACTTTACTTTGAAAACCTTATTTTGTGGAAAAAGTTTTTTTTATTCAATAAAGAACAAAGAAGACCGAAACACTATGACAGTGTGCCACAAATAACTCAGTTCGGCCAAAAATTGCAATCTCTACAAATCATGATAGTATTTTACCAGTCCCATTTTTAAATATACTTCGGCAAGTAATTTCAACTACCTGGCATTTGAAGTCTTTTTCAGAGAAATTCTCGTGACATTCAAAAAGTGTAGTGCCTTCAATCCCAGCTCCAACAAGATAGTGACTGGGTTGTCGCTGGATGACCTTAGATTTATGCTTTCGTTTTTTGTCTATTTCAGCTGGAATTTTGCTCTTGGAAACTTCTAAGGTTGCAGAACAGATCTTCTGGCTCTTAGCAAGATCATCCACTGAAGGCCACATTCTCCTCTTCTTTGCAAATTCCGAGTGATTTTATGCTAGCGGTAAATCTACAAATGAAAATGACTATCAAAAAGTACCTTGGAATAAGAAACATTATTAAATTTTCTCTTTAAAGGTGATCTTAGGTAGGTTTATTACAGTGCATTGGAGAAGCTAAATTCCTATACGTGTTTTTTCTGTTACAGAAGAAGATGCTTCTAAGTGATGTTTATAGACCCAGTTTCGGCTTAGATTCAAACATAGTATTCGCAGCCATGTCTTTGATCTTGCAGGCCCTAAATTGAAGGTATTACAGAAGATGTTTGTAAGGTTTGCATAAGGATATTTACTCAAGGCAATATTTTAAAACTTAATTTTGGAAATACACATTAAACTCTTCAAGCATAGTATAAGAATTCTTGCAAAATGAAGGGTATCCACAGACTATAATTAAACAACTTAATTTGATATTTAATAGGTAAACTTGATTAAGTAAACTTTTACTAACATGATCAACCTGAAATTCTTAAAGCACACGAAAAGAGAGAGAATACCAAAGTTTGCTTTCCTTAAAGAATAAGTGAGCTGTAAAGTTAGTTTCTATTTCATGTATAAATGGGAGATAACTGCTTTTGCTAAATCTTCAACAAGCCTAAAAAATAATGGAGGAAATTGGAAATATTGGTAGTAATAAAAAAATTGGTAGTAATAATACCAACACACAGCCACTTCTTACGTTTATAGAGCAGAAACACAATTCCAAACCAGCCCTATTGTGCCAAGTCCTCGTGAAGTATTGCTAAGGCTAGGCTATGGGTGACAACTTTGGGGCAACATTTACGGATGTTATCTCCCGGAAAAAACATGCATGTTTCTTTTCAAGTTTGTCGCTGGCTGAAAAATTAGACAACACTAGTAATATGGCTATGAGAATAGACTGAAGCTACCGTACTGGTTGCTTCCAATAGTACGGACGTTAATTCTAAGTACTTTAAAAACCATGCAACACTTGATTTTAGTTCGGGTTATGTTAATAAATTTTGCAAGTTGGGTATGTCTATAGGGGCCTGTATCTGCCCTCGTGTTTCCGTGATATGTGTGGTAGATACACAAACATTGTTGACTATTCACAAAAATGTGAGCGAAGGGGGTTGGGGTTCAGATTTTCTTAGAGAAGATAAAATAGGTTTTGTTCAAAATATAGGGAGAGCAAGTGTAACCCTCCCCCGTTTGGAGCCCCTGCATATGAAACATTCTAGAAGATTTGCTTGCAGCATATCACCGATTAAAACAAGAGTTTTATATATAAGAGAAATTTTGCGAACAACTTACATTTTGATTTCTCTGTAATCAGGAAAATATTGGTTGACTGACAATCCAGTCAACTTGGTAGAGACACAAACAAACAACTGAGACTGACGTGCAAGGGGATGAAAATAAGCCAGATATACAAGATTTGTAACTACCCGTTATGAAACAAAAAAAAAATAAATATGTCAAAATAGTTGAGTTTCAAAATTTGATTGACCCACTGATTGGCTTTTTAGCAACTCTGAAAGGGATAAAGATTCTAATCTGAGAAAAACATGTAAAGGGAGTAGTATGACCTTTAGGAATTGCCTTTTTCATGACGTAGCTTCGGTTCAAGCATTTTTCTTTTTTAAATTGAAGTCCTTAAACAAAAAAGATTTTGAGGGAAGTTTACTGTTTTCAATGTTCTTTTTTTTCTCTCTACTACTTTACTAATTTTTGAACTGGAGCTGGAAAGTATTCCTTCAAAGGGAGCGGTGCTTAAGTAAAGAGCCATAAGCTTTTAATGTACTATTTACTTTTTTCTCCGTCTACTTCGTATATAAGATGCGATCTTAGAGTCTTCGGAACGAGTTCAGTAGATTCAAAATTTCAAGTTCTAGGGTTTTAATTGAGTTTTAAAAGTGATCAAAGGGTAACCACACCCCTAATGTTGGATTTCTTTGCTCTCTGGGCTCCCATTGCCCCCTCCAAGACGTCTGATAAAAATTTTGTAACATCCATTTTGTTCAAAATAGTTAAAAGCTCCAATAAATATGCCTTTGGGGATGATCTGACCCCGCAACCTCTAGTACAAGGTCGTATGTTTAGTAGTTTTAACATAGGCTTTATAACAGAAAAGCGCAGCTTGTCTGATGCTCGGTGAGCCGTTGCCTTGAAACTTTCAGGAATCGATCTCTGGGTCAAAAGAATAAACATTTTGTTGCGGAAGGGGGGGTGTTTATTTTGCACTCAGCAATGGGCAAAATAACTTTTGTCTCGGATCAGTTTCAAACCAAATGCCGTAAGTCGCCGGGCCAAAAGCAACCTAATGCACACAAAAGAGTTACGGGTTAAGCCCCATCCCCCCAAAAACTGGGCCCGAAAAGGGGCCCATTCTTTCGTGATCGGCTCAAAACTTGTATGTTTAGGTCCTTGGGATAAGGAGACCCCAATACAGAAGGGAAAAGGGAGAAAATATTGGTTCGCCCCAAAATAGGCACGACAAAGGGCCAACAATGTTTTTTCCCTTGACACTTCTCATAAACGGGTGTTCATAGGAATTTCTGAGGGGGTTCATTAGATTGAAAACTGAATGTTCTAATACCCTCTTCATTTTTGTTTATCATTACCTTACATATTTTATCAATACCCTTTATCTTAACTGCTCGGATTGGTCTTATTTGATTGTCTAGGTTGTTCTTTTGTCATCTAAGCATTATGAAACTGCTTAAAACACCTTTTGTAAATAGACTAATTATACTTGGTATTTTATATTTAGTTATGTTCCTTTTGTAATGATACATGCGTCATAGATATAAAAACGGTCCATTCACTCCTGAGGGGGGGGGGGAGGATATATTTTATTCCCGTGAAATATGCTCATAAATATGACGTCAATCATATGATTTTTCTTGTCAATCATACGTTTCTTGCTTAATTTTTCCTGCATCATAGACCCAACAAAAGATACAACCACTACTGAGGCAAATATGACGTATATATGACCTTGAAATGTATTCATAAATATGACGTCAGTCATGTGAATCTTTTTTTTTCAAAATTAAGGTTCTTAACGAATTTTCTCAAACTTCTCACCTGTGCAGGTCAGTTTTTTAGGTCATAGAAAATTATGATTTCAATTTTCACGTAAAGATATGGAGCCGTTTTCGAGACAAATACATAAATAAATACATACATACATAAATACACAACTATTCCTCGTTTAAAGAGATAAGATATATATACCGGGCAAGGTTATGAGGCAGGCTTCCATATATAGATTCTTATTGTCCCTTTTCTTCTAACCACTGATAATGTGATCCTCTTTTTGATCTCATGACGTCACCACAGGTTCGGTTCAACCATCCTGAGAAAAATACGAATTATTCATTAAATTGTGACGTATTTAGATTGTTTTGTGTCTAGAAATGTCAATTTGCAAGTTTTAAGAAAAAAAACTATGCACCCAGTTTTGAGCCCATGCTCAAGTATGGCTACGCTGCAGGGTATTGAACCACTAATGAGCCTTTTTTCTAATGAGCCTTTTTTGAAGCTTCTATGACAAAACTTTCCACAAAAACCTTATATACCCAAAGGACATAACTTACGATCTTTGTCCTGAGGGCTATGGGGGAGGGCTGTCATCTTCAAAGACAAAATTTCCAGACCTTTTAACTGCGTTGAGCAAAATTGCCATATCAATATGTTTATCAGAAAGGTTTGGGGAAAGGATGGGCGTGGGAGGGGTGATTCTCTCTCCGATTACTTTCAACTGTTAAAAAGGGCAATAGTCGTCTCAATTTCCAATCGAATAAGTCCTTTTTGAAGTTTTTACGACAATACTTTCTACAAAAAATTATTTGCCCCTAGGGTATAGCTTACAACCTTGCCCCGGAGGGCAGTGGGGAGGGGGGAGGATGTGTCATACTCAAAGAAAGAATTTCCAGACATTTCAATTATGTTCAACAAAATGGCTATACCAAAATGTTGATCGGAAGTGTTTGGGGAAATGGGCGAGGGGGGTGGGGGGGGGGAATTGCATTCGCCCTCCGATCGATTTTGATTATTAATAAGGGTACTAGCCCTCTTAATTCCCAATCAAATGAGCCCTTTTTGAAGTTTCTAAGACAACACTTTTTATAAAAAGCTTATATGCCCCCAGGCCATAACTTATAACCTTTACCCTTTGGACATAATTTCTGGACCTTTCAACTACGTTGAACAAAATGGCTATCTCTAAATTTTGATTGAATGTGTTCAGGGAAATGGTGGGCGTGACAAGGGGGTTAGCTGCCCTCCAATTACTTTCGACTATTAAAAGGGCTTTAGCATTTTCAATTTGAGCCCTTTTTGAAGTTTCTACGACAATACTTTCTATAAAAACCTTGTATGCCCTCAGAACATTACTTTCAAGCCTCGTCATAGGGGTTAAGGGGGTTTTCATCCTCAAAGACCTAATTTCCAGAACTTTAAACTACGTTGAACAAAATGGTTATCCCAAAATTTTGATTGGATGTGTTTGGGGAAATGGTGGGCGTGAGAGAGGGGGTTAGTTCCTCTTCAATCACTTTTGACTAATGGAAAGGGCACTAGCCCTTTCAATTTCCAGTCAAATGAACCCTTTTTGAAATTTCTGGAACAACCCTTTCTTTAAAAATCTTATATGCTCCCTGGGCATAAAAAACAACCCTTACCCTGAGGGCTGTGGGGGGGGGTCGTTCGTCATCCTTAAAGACCTAATTCCCAGAACTTTTAACTATGATGAAAAAATGGCTATCTTAATATTTTAATTGGATGTGATTGTGGAAATGATGGGCATGAGGGAAGGGGATTAGTTGCCTTCCAATCACTTTCGACTTTTAAAAAGGTCGAAGCCATTTCAATTTTCAATTGAATTAGCCCTTTTTGAAGTTTTTTACAGAAACACTATCTATAAAAACCTTATTAGCGAGAGCCTAACTTACAACCATTACCCTGAGGGGTGTGGGGGGGGTGGTGGTGGTTGTCATCTTCAAAGATATAATTTTCAGAACTTTCAACTGCATTGGCTATATCAAATGGCTATATCAAAACGCTGATCGGAAGTGTTTGGGGAAATTAAGGGTGAGAGGGTGGGGGTATTCACCTTCCGATGGCTTTTTATTTTTCTTAAGGGCACTAACCCTCTCAATACCCAATTAAATGAACCCTTTTTGAAGTTTCTACGACAACGCGTTCTATAAAAACCTTATATGCCCCCAGGCCATAACTTAAAACCTTTGCCCAGGGGAATGCGTGAGGTTTCTCATCCTCAAGGACATAATTTCCGGAACTTTCAACTAAGTTGAACATAATGGCAATTTCAAAATTTTGGCTGAATGTGTTCGAGGAAAAGGTAGGCGTGAGAGGGGGTTAGTTGCCCTCCAATGACTTTCTACTATTAAAAAGGACTAGTCCCTTTTGAAGTTTTACGACAACACTTTCTATAAAACCTTATATGCCCCAAGGTATAACGTACAATTTTTGTCCTGAGGGTTGCAGGGGGGGAGTTGTCATCCTCAAAGACCTAATTTCCAAAACTTTAAACTACGTTGGACAAAATAGCTATCTCAAAATTTTGATTGGATGTGCTTGGGGAAATGGTGGGCATGAGAGCGAGATTAGTTGCTCTCCAATCACTTTAAACTATTAAAAAGAGCACTAGTCCTTTCAATCTCCAATTGGATGAGCCCTTTTTGAGGTTTCTACGACTACGCTATCAATAAAAACATTATGTGTTCCCAGGGCATAGCCTACAAGCCTTACTCTGAGAGTCGTGGGTGGTTTTTTATCCTCAAACAAATAATTTCCAGAATATTAAACTACGTTGATCAAAATGGCTTTCTCAAAATTACTTCCGACTATTAAAAAGGGCACTAAATCTTTCATTTTCCAATCAAATGTGCCCTTTTTTAAGTTTCTACGACAAAAGGTTGTGTAAAACCTTATTTTCTCCCAGGGCACAACTAACAATCCTTACCCTGAGGGCTCTGAGGGGGGTTTTCCTCCTCAAAGACCTAATTTCCAGAACTTTCAACTACGTTGAACAAGATGGATATCTCGAAATTTTGATTGCACGTGTTTGGTGAAATGGTGGGGGTGAGAATGGGTTAGTTGCCCTCCAATCACTTACAACTATTAAAAAGGGCGCTAGCCCTTTCAATTTCCGATCGAATAAGCCCTTTTTGAAGTTTTTACTAGAACGCTTCCTATAAAAATCTTATATACCCCCCTGGGCATAACTTACAACTTTTGCCCTGACTGCTTTGGGGAGGGGGGCTTGTCATCCTCAAAAACCTAATTTTCAGAACTTTCAACTACGTTGAACAAAATGTCGATCTATAAATTTTGATTTGATGAGTTTGGGGAAATAGTGGCGTGAGAGGGGGGATAGTTGCCCTACAATCACTTTTGACTATTAAAAAGGGCACTAGCCTTGTGAATTTCCAATGGAATTAGCCCTTTGTGAAGTTTTTACGACAATGCTTACTATAAGAACCTTGTGTGCCCCAGGGCATACCTTATAACCCTTACCCTAAGGGCCATCAGAGAAGTGCCCTCCTCAAAGACATGATTTCCAGATCTTTCAACTACGTTGAACAAAACGACTGTCTCAAATTTTGATTGGATGTGTTTGGGGAAATGGTGGGCGTCAAAGGAATGTTACTGGCCTTTCACTGGCTTTCGGCTATTAAAAAGGGAACAAATCCTTCGAATTTCTAATTGAATGAGCACTTTTCAAAGTTTCAACGACAACTCCTTCGATATGAAGTGCCCTGGTCTAATAGACAGAAAGAAAGAAAGAAACCAAAAATAATACACTGTGCCAACAATGTTATTAACTTAGGCAGCACTATTGCACTGCTTATGAAAATGAACTTTATAAAAGAAAAATGATCTTTATTAAGATCCTAATTTGTTACTTACTGAAACAGTATATCTTCTTATTATTTTGGATAAGAGACATCAAATAAAAATGTTATTGATGTATGAACACTCTATAGTTTAAGGAGAAATAATTTAAGAAATAATTTAAGGAATATTCGATTGTTCAAACATTTAGAACAATGTTTGAAAATTATATATATATATATATATATATATATATATATATATATATATATATATATATATATATATATATATATATATATATATATAATTTTCAAACATTGTTCTAAATGTTTGAACAATCGAATATTCTTTTGTATATATGACATCATGCAAAATTATACAAGATGAATAACGAACTGACGAATATGGTATAGATATCATTTTCACGTACCAGGATGACCGAAACAAAGACGTTAAAATTATTGACTAAAACCTTATGTTTTAATGGGGTATTTGCATATTTTTAGTCCTTTTGCCCTCAAAATGTCTTGTTATGATGCCCTAAGAAGCGCATTTTTGGGACCTCTCAATTGTTTTCATCAAAATAGCTTTCTTGAATCTTCAATCCAGGGTCATTTGGGATTGCGGTGGCAGCTGTGGCCATAACGGGCGTTGAAATTTTTTTTATTGCTGTCAAATTGGTTTTGGCCATTGAAAAGGGCCATATACCAGTAGTTTAGGATTCGAATGAGTTTCGCAAACACATTGTGAGAATTTATTTGTTGACAGTAATGCTAGCAACGTCTTAGAGCGAATTAAACTTATTGCTAAGTATCATTACACAACGTAATAGCACTAATGTAATATAGAGAAATACTGTGGCACTACGTCACATCTGTCAATGTCCGCCAAAGATGAATTCCAAGCAATTGGTCGTGACCATATGCTTGTACAATTATTGAAAAAGATCCGTGAAACGAATAATTACGGAATGGTGTGGAACTTGTCACCTAACTTACAAAAGTGTCACAGATTGTACGCTGTTTATTCTGAAAACTGTATTACTGAAATCAAAAAATAATTTCTAGCATTTATAAAAATGTCAGTTCACGATGCTGACAGAATTAAGAATTTAATTTTAAAAACTTAGCAATGATGAACTAAATTATTCCAAATGAAAAGGTCAATCTTATGACAACGTTTATATGATGGCTCGACACGTAAATGGTGGACAAACACACCTGACAAATCCTCTGGCAACTGCAATAATCATTCACTCAATATTGTTGGCGTTAGCGTTGTAAAAAGAAAGTGTCGATAGGAAGTGGTAGAATATGCTAAAAGGAAGTGGTTTTTTTTGTTTTTTTTTAAACGGTCGAAGCGATTTGTTTGAATTCTCTTGTTCAACTCAACATTTGAATCGATTGGTATAATTTATAAAATCTCATTCGAAGCTGAAAGCGAAATGAGAAGGAGCTCATGAGCGCTCATGATAAGCTAACCTAACCTAACTTAAACGTGGAGAAACCTAACCTCTAACCTAACCTGACCTAATGTAACCTATGGTTTTGGTATTTCTATGTAATAATGTGGAATTTTGTGGTTATGTTAGTTTAGAATTGCCATCAATATCTATTGTCCCCCTCCTCGACTCTAGGCAAAAACTCTAAGCTAAAACTCTTTAAGTAAAACTAAACTAAACTACAACTCTAACTAAAACTCTAGGCTATGACTTTAAGCTAAAACTCTAAACTCTTAACTATAACCAAACTAAAATTCAACTCTAACTAAAACTCTAAGCTAAAACTCTAAGCTAAAACTTTAGGCTACAACTCTAAGTTACAACTCTTAACTAAAACTAAACTAAACTTGAACTCTAACTAAAGCTCTAAGCTAAGACTCTAAGCTAAAAATCTTAACTAAAACTAAACTAAACTAGAACTTTAACTAAAACTCTAAGATAAGACTCTATGCTAAAACTCTAAACTCTTAACTATAACCAAACTAAAATTCAACTCTAACTAAAACTCTAACCTAGGAATCTAGGTTAAAACTCTAAGTTAAAACTCATAACTAAAGCTAAACTTGAACTCTAACTAAAGCTCTAAGCTAAGACTCTAAGCTAAAACTCTAAACCCTTAACTATTACTAAACTAAACTTCAACTCTAACTAAAACTTTAAGCTGAGACTCTAAGCTAAAACTCTAAACTCTTAACTAAAACTAAACTAAACTAGAACTCCAACTAAAACTCTAAGAAATGACTCTAAGCTAAAACTCTAAACTCTTAACTAAAACTAAATTAACTAGAGCTCTAACAAAAACTCTAAGCTAAAACTCTAAGCTAAAACTCTAAACTCTTAATTATAGCTAAACTAAACTAGAACTCTAACAAAAACTCTAACCTAAGACTCTAAGCTAAAACTCTAAACTCTTAACTAAAACTAAACTAAACTATCACTCCAGCTAAAACTCTAAGCTAAGACTCTAAACTAAAACTCTGAGATAAAACTAAACTGACTTATACCTCTAACCAAAACTCTAAGCTAAGACTCAAAGCTAAAATTCATAACTAAAACTAAACTATAACTCTAATAAAAACTCTAAGCTAAGACCCTAAACTAAAACTCTAAATTCTCAACTAAAACTAAACTAAACTTCAACTATAAATAGAACTAAGCTAAGACTCTAGGCTAAAACTCTAAACTCTAAATAAAACTCTAAGCTAAGACTCTAAGCTAAAACTCTAAATTCATAAGTATATTCATAACTATAACTAAACTTCCATTCTAACTAAAACTCTTAGCTAAGACTCCAAACTAAAACTCTTAGTCAATGGGTTAAAGAAAAAACCAGAAAAAAGTTTGTATTTCAATGAAAAAGATCCAAAATGAACTTTGAAACATGAAGAGAATATAACAGTGGCAAAGTAAACCACGAGAAAACACTACTGAAATAATCCAACTCATGCATTTCAATGAAAAAGATCCACAATGAGCTTTGAAAAATCATGAGAATGTAATAGTGATACGGTAAACCACGATAAACTGCTACTGAAATAATCCAACTCTTGCATTTCAACGAAAAAGATCTAAATGAACTTTGGAACGTCGAGTGAATGTAACAGTGATATGGTAAACCACGACAAAACACTACTGAAATATTCAAACTCTTGCATTTCAATGAAAACGATTCAAAATGAACTTTGAAACATCAAGAGAGTGTAACACTGACAAGGTAAACCATGAGAAAACACTACTGAAATATTCCAACTCTTGCCTTTCAACGAAAAATATCCGAATGAACTTTGAAACATCAATAGAATGTAACAGTGACAAGGTATACCCCGAGAAAACACTACTGAAATAATCCAACTCATGCATTTCAATGAAAAAGATCCAAAATGAACTTTGAAACATCAAGAGAATGTAATAGTGATACGGTAAACCACGATAAACCGCTACTGAAATAATCCACCTATTGCATGTCGACGAAAAAGATCCAAAATGAACTTTGAAACGTCAAGAGAATGTAACAGTGACATGGTAAACCACGACAAAACACTACTGAAATATTCCAACTCTCGCATTTTAATGAAAACGATCCAAAATGAAATTGAAACATCAAGAGAGTGTAACACTGACAAGGTAAACCATGAGAAAACACTACTGAAATATTCAAACTCTTGCATTTTAACGAAAAATATCCAAAATGAACTTTGAAACGTCAAGAGAATGTAACAGTGACAAGGTAAACCACGAGAAAACACTACTCAAATATTCCAACCCATGCATTTCAATGGAAAAAGATCCAAAATGAACTTTGAAACATCAAGAGAATGTAACAGTGTCAAGGTAAACCACGACAAACCGTTACTGAAATATTCCAACTCATGCATTTCAACGAAAAATATCCAAATGAACTTTGAAACGTCTAGATAATGTCACAGAGACATCGTATACCACAATGAGATGTAAAAAAAAAAGTTGGAAAAATACCATGTTAAAAAATTCAAAAAAAAGTAATAAAAAAATGGGAGAGGGGAGGGGAAGGGGGAGGTGAAGAAGAGGGGAGGAAGAGGGGAAAGGGGAGGGAGGGGAGGGGAGGGAGGGAGGGGAGGGAGACCATCTTGGTGCCCTAAGAGGAGGGGGTCCGGAGGGCCTTTGGGGCCGGGGGGCCTTTGGGGGCCCCGGGGCCTTTAAGGGCCCAGAGGGTTTTTTTGGGGCCCGTTGATTTTGAATTGAATTTATCAAGTATTTTGGGCAATAGGTTGCATCAAGACTGGGCTGGGTAATTGTAGACAGAGAAAAGCCAAGACAGATAGTCCAAGTAATTGAGAGGCAAATGTTTAAATGGCTCGGTCACGGGTAAATGGCAGGAGTATGAATGACTCTCTTATTGGACACATACTTGTCAGGTTAGTTTTTGGAAAGGCATGCCTGCCTAGAGCCTTGAGCCTAGAAGACCCTGTTGAGGGTATAACATGTTCGGCACGCTAGGTTGACGTGACATATCTCAAAGTTTTGAGATATGTCTTGAATTTAGGAGATATGTCATGAAGTTGGCCGTATGTAAAAAAATTTACTGAAGCGTTAGCTAAGGTGTAGGTACATGCTTGGAACACCTTTATAAGCACTAATATGCAATCCTATGATGTTCTGGGGTGTCTGAGAGGCCCCCTGCCTAGAGCCTTAGGGATGCTGATCAAGAATTCAAAAATGAGGCAAACAAGGCAAACCCGCCTATGGTCTTAAGAAGGTTGACCAAGAATTTAAAATTGACATAGGACCATAAATTTGCTTGAAATAACAGGCAAAACAATTGTTTAAAGCCCCAAAAAAAGGGGGGGCTCCTTGGGGTTGGGGTTGTGGATCTTATAACACTATTCAAATAATTGTTGTGTATTAAACCGACCACAGTCGAGAATAGCCCAAATAAAAAAATAATATGTATCTCTTAATAGGAGTTAGCATTCCCTCAGATGGTTTACCATTTTCGTTTCTGCTTTCAAATTTATCTTGTCTCATGGAGAAATTATGTCAAACAGTTATCTTTTCCTGTCTGTATTTTCAACACTTGGATAAGAATATTCCAATATTCA
Source organism: Artemia sp. Qi Xiang Cuo (assembly GCF_049724085.1). Taxonomy (NCBI): domain Eukaryota; kingdom Metazoa; phylum Arthropoda; class Branchiopoda; order Anostraca; family Artemiidae; genus Artemia; species Artemia sp. Qi Xiang Cuo. Next base: position 49,591,320 of record NC_142805.1, on the reverse strand, counting down.
AATTTCCCTATGTGATGATGTCACCTTGTTATCATAGTGTTCCAACCGGATGTTGACATACGTTAGAATCAATACGCCTGGAAACAACAAATGAATTCACCTAGAAAAAGGGGGACATTGACCCGTTAGTGGAGATACATTCTTTTGATAACCGAATTATGTATGTTTCATATTCAATAACATTGTACCGTTAGTGCTCATGTGCAAACTTTGCCCCGGATTCATTACACCTAGAAACAGCCTCTGATTGACCTTGAAAACGGGGTCATTGACCCTTTAGTGGAGATACATTCTTTTGATAACCGAATTATGTACGTTTCATCTTCAATAACATTGTACCGTTAGTGCGCACGTGCAAACTTTGCCCCGTAGTCATTACACCTAGAAACAGCCTCTGATTAACCTTGAAAAAGGGAAACATTGACCCCATTAGTCAATCAATAATCCTTGAACAAATTATGTCCCTTCGGCGTTAGACTCAATTGTAGATGGCAGCACGGTGTTCGTTCAGTGCTGGTACCTCTTCCCCTACTGATGTCAATAAATGTATCAAAAGAATGGGCTTATAATACTGATTCTAAATATATAAATTTTATTAAGTTTAGTATTACTCAACAAAGGCTACGAGCCTGAGAAAATTTACCTGATTTTTTAAAGAGGGGGGAAACATTCCCTACAAGTGAAAGAATTTTAATGAAAATCACAGCGTCAGATGCAGTATATCAAAAAACCCTATTACATAGATTTCAAGCTCGTATCTGCAAAAATCTACAACTTTGTATTTTTTGTCAGAAGAAAAATATACGAATGGAAAAAATTCCTGAAAAGTATTTTGGTAATAGAGAATGAAAATATTTGTAAACAAAACTGAACAATTAAACACTTCCAAACTATCTAGAGAATATACAGAATTCGTTTTTTAAATTAGGTTTAATGCTTTTTTATTTTTTTTATTCATAATATTCGTATGAACTTTAAATGTCACCAACCATACAAGAGGGCAATGTAGGATAAGTGATTGAATCAGTGCGAAGTACAAAACACGAAAGATCTTATTAGGAAAAAAATGCTTTGTTTTTTTTTCTAAATTCCCAGATTTCTTGAAATTCTTAGCCCCACCGCTGCAGAATTTTGTTTCAAAGATAGATTTTCATCGATGCACTCCCCAAAATACTTGAAAAGTCCATCGGTCTTTGAATCACCCCTCTAGACGTTTTTGAGACCTTTAAAAGAAGGCTGGAGCTTTCCTACTCATGAAAATAGCAAAACAGGAAATTTCATTATATTTATTTTCATCTTGTTAGCATCAATCCACAAACAAACACGCTCCACGGCTCCATTGCTTCTTGTTGTCAATGAACCAGTCCCTCAGCATCCTCATTAAAACATCCAATTACGGTGTCATCTGCAAAGCCCTGCAACACTTCGCCCTTGGGCTAGACAATGAAGTGCTTGGGCACAAAATGCAGCAACGAACTAAGGGGCGGGCAAAAATAAATTGTAAATCCTTTATGTGACTAATGAATAAGAGATAGCCTTATTGATAGATTATTGAGCCTTGGGGCACGCCGCAACTCATTGTTTTCGATGAAGAATGATCATTCCCAACAATAATAACTGGATCTTCAAGATAACTTTTAAACCACGAAAAATATGGCTTCTCACTCCGGTATGGTCTAACTCACCGAGTAGTATATAAAGAGACATGCAATTAAACGCCTTCTTTATGTCTAGGAGTATTGCCATAAAGATTTTACTCTGAGGACCACTCTTGGTTTCTTTTGATCAGCTGGAAAAATGCCTGTTTCAAACAATTGGTTGTCCACAAGAGATGGTGGTTTAACCAAAAATTTCAGCACTTTCTTTTACCATTTTAGCGTTAATTCTATCATATCCCGATGCAGAACTACCTTTCGGATTCTTTATTATATTTACAACATCATACTCATAAACGGGATTTCACCCCATTGACTCATTACACAAGGGGGGAAGAAAATCTTTTTCAATTTCGAAGAGATATCGGAATGACTCAATCGTTTCCCTCCCAACTTCACTGAAAAAAGAAGCTTAAACCCCCGAAATCTCACTTTCATTCTCAATACTTATTCCCTTATGGATTAGTTTTTTCGGCATATCAGAAGCTTTAGAAGAAGGTTTCAAAACTGATTTTATAATACTCCAAAATTTCTTACCATTATTCCCATATCTCCTAAATCTATTTAAAAAATACTTTTCTTTTTCATTTCGTATAAATTTTCGAAGCTGGTTCTCGTAAGTTTTATGTGCTTCTAGATAGAATCAAATTTACAGAAAAACCTAACATTGAAATTCTCATTTTGTATTTTTTTATTAGTCAGATTATCGTGCTTCCTTCCATTATTATTCACTTTCAAAATCATTTCAAATAATATTTTGGTAAACATTGCACTCAGTTACAGGTGAAGATAGAATCAAAATTGCAAAAAAACCTTTGCTAAAAAAAGAAACTAAAATGGATGATTAGATTCAGTTAATTGAGAAATATATTATATGGGTTATATATGGGACCATCGGGGGGGGGGGAGCACTATCAGAAAACGGGTATTATGTAGAAAAGGAACATAAAATACAAATCTAATGGTGCTACTTTTATTAATATGCTTCCTTTAGAAAAGGCGTAAATACACCGTTACTGTTACATTTTTTGTTAGATTGGCAAAATCCGGCATATATCTTCCTACTGCGTGTATATTAGGTTCAATATGAAAAGCTATCTATATTTATTATTTTCTGTCTTTATTTCAGAACAGAAAATGAAATTCAACATCTGCTGTCTGAAGTGCTTTGAAGTGCTAATCTTCCCGAGTGAAAATTTTTCGTGTTTAGTTCACATTTTGGCAAAAACAGTACAAAAACAGTATTTAGTAATACAAAGCTTAAAACGCTGCCATGCTGTATGTTAAATCCAAGGAATTATATACTTTTTTATTGATATTTGAGATGTTTTACCAGTTGGTAAAAATTGAGCAACAGTCTTTCTTTAAAGAAGAATATTACTAAATAAACTTTTAAGTACCTAGGACATTTAATGAGTGTGATTCTTTAAATTGGTTAATTGGAGTGTTACACAACAATATACTTCTTAGAAGACTAGAGAGCTCAATTTTAAGCAAATTATGTTCAATGCTGGTGTGTGATTTCTGGACTTAGTGGGTACCAAGTTAGAAAATTAAGATCCCGTGAACAATCAGCACAAAATGAGCGGAAAAATTGTATTATGTATTTGAATTTTTTTTTTACAGACCACACCGCCTTTCTTTGACGAAAAGAATAAGAGTTTCTATAGGACAGTGAAATTAGACAGTGAAAGTTTATTAGACAGTGAAAAAATTACAAAATTTCTGAATATTTCGATATCTTCTTCTTTAAAATCTCCTTCTTTAATTGTCAACAAAACATTGCTAAATTTATAATTCTTAGTTACGTTGCTAGATTTATAATTCTTAGTTAAGTTGACACAATCTTCTTCTTGACGAACTCTCTAACCAAATCTTCAATCTTCTTCTTTACCAACCCTATTAAGAATTCATTGTAAATTTAAGCCAGATTAAGGAACTCAAGACTTTGAATGGACGCAGTTAATGAACTTTTTAAGGCGATGGACTGGTAAAATACAGTGATCCGGAAGTTATTACATTTATTTCTGTATAAATATAGTTTGTATTAATTATAATACATTAGTATTTCCCCTGATGTCTTTGAAATATTTGAAGGTTCCTCGTTTCTTGATTGCTGAAGAAAAGGAGAGAAAGTGCCCTTAAGTTTAAACAGGGGTGTAGCTACAGTATTTTCATTAGGAGAGGGAGGCTATTGAAATAGGTGCTATTCATGCAGTAGTGAAAAAAATAACTATATAACAAACACGCTACTTAGTGATTTTAAAAATATTACGCAATACATTATAACCAATAAACACACATTAAACAATCATAAAAATAGGTGCTAGTACTCGGCTTTTACTAAAATTGTCAGCAATGAGCTGCTGCAGACGACAGCAGTATAGCGTAAACAAACTTTCGGGTGGGCGAAAATGAATTTCGTATACGCTCAGCTTTTTACAGCCAGATTCATCACTAATGCTGCAGTACATATTACCCTCCGCTTCCCCCAATCCTCACGCCCATCACAGGATTCTCAATTTCATGATAGAACCAAACTCTATTCTAATAGCTCTGCGTATCGCGCTATTCATTTGTTCGTAATTTTGAATGGATTTTGGCTCTGTAGGATTTAATTTGTTGCACTAAACTAATAATTTACGTGATTTATTGAAATGTTATTGATGCTTTTATATTAAATTTATTTTTTTGTTGGTTTGCCAATTTATATTAATAAATAGCACTTATATCAGCCATTAAAGCCAAAAACGCATAGGCAGCGCAATAGTGCTGTCTATGTATAGATACAGGACAAACCAAAGTATTATCACAGATCGTGAAACATTATGTTGTGACATATTCTCCACACTTAAATAGCGACAGTATTTTAAATTTGAAAGGATTCGAAAAATAAAGTTAGAATTATTAACTTATGAGTCGGTTATTGATTGACAAAGAATATCCAGAAAATCTGAACAATTCTTGGTATCATTGCGGAAGAAACTTTACGTTAATTAAAAGTAGCTAGGGATGCCAATCGGAAGCGAAAATTGACCCCCCAAAGTTTGAAAATTACCTTCCCCTTTGTATTTTTGTTTAAAGAATGTATTCAATAGAAATTACACAAAAGTTTTCCTCGTGTAAATCAGGGCATGGTGGGTACACATTTCCGGAGGGGGTTACACTGAATAGCGATTTAATGTCTATAATTTCCTTCACAAGCAAAGCATGGTGTCCTCTGCTGCATGATAAAATTGGTAACAATAGAAATAGAGAATGGGTTGGGACCGCTTAAACGTGCACACAAAATTTCTAAATTGTGGCAAAAATATACATTTTTGTTAAAATTCACTGTCTTATATTCTCAGGAGGCATTTCGTACAGCTCATGCAGAGATAAATGTCCCACAAGTAGCTCTGGTGTTGTGTGAGATTTTCGCCAATTTTAGTCATTATTCTTAGCACATGTATGTCAGTTTCTTTTTTTGAGCTGGATAAAAGAAATATTTGGAAAAGCGAAAATAGCGAAAAGTCAGCATGGTATTATGCATAGAGACAGTTCAATATTTATGTGTTAGTATGTGAAAACGCAAGGAGTAGGACGTTATCAGCGCTTATTAGGCTTGGAAATGACAGATAAGAGAATCAGAGTTTCAATTAAATACTAGAAATAAAATTTAAAATAATTAAATGATTTTTGGACCTGATCCCCCTCTACCAAATTCCATGACGAAACTACATCCGATTTGGCCTATCTAGTTATAGTGCGAATATTATTATAAAAAGTACCAAGATTTATTTTCTTTTTAAATGATTTATTTTTAATTCAGGAAATTATATTCACTATATATCTACTTTTTTATTCTTCAATGATTCAATTTCTGTCCTATTTGCAGATTTAGAGGGTGCATTCATTTCCACTTTTAAAAGTTTTGAAACAAGAGAATCGTCGTGAACTGATAGATTTTAGGCAGTAAAAGTACCTCAAGCATCAGGGGAAAAATTGACCTAAGGAAATGTGGCAAAATAGGAAAGATAGAATTTTTTTTTATTTTGCCATTAAATAGGCTCACATTTTTACTCGATGAAAAGATTTCAGTCAGTATATTTGAAAAAATATTAATATGGAACATGTTATAAAGTGCATTAGACCTCTATTTTTCCTGTTTTCCTTGTGTTAAAAATGAGCATGTATTAATTTAAAAAAAAATTATCTGCTCAAAGTAAAGAGCAAATTTGACACTTAAAACGAACAGCAGTTTAGAGCTACTTATTGAATTATGTTTTTTTTTCAAATTATTGGGAGGGAGGAGAGAAACTGCCCTCCCCCCCCCCTGAACGACACCACTGATGGTAGGTAAACTGCATAAAAAGTGACAGGATGATTGAAACTATGCAGCAATATATCCCTGATAACTTGTTCCAATTTTAAACGAAATGCGAATATAGTGCTTTATAGTGTGAATATCATTATTAAAAGTTCCAAGATTTATTTTCTTTTTAAATGATGTGTTTTTAATTCGGAAAATTATATTCACTGTATATCTACTTTTTTATTCTTCAATTCACATTCAATTATTATATATTTCAGATTAATATACTATGCCAAAAACCTAGCCTAGAGTAAAAGAAAACATAACTAACTAAATTGCATAAAATAAGAGAAAACAGTATCATCTTAAAGGTTCCATTTAATTTCTCAGTAAAATGCCGGTTATATTTTGAAAGAGCATAAAAAAAGGTCTTGAGTAGTATGTTCATCTAATTTATAGCCCGATAATGCAAATTTGACTGAAATACACGGATAGCAAGGGATGCAGGTTTCTGGAGCTCAAAACTTGTAAAACAGGCTATATGTATAATCAGGGCTATATCTTGTGAAATATAAGGCCAAAAAAAGGATTTCTATTCAGGATGTGTATGTCATTGAATAGCAAAAAATATGAGCTATTTGTTAATATGTTTATTACTAAAGTTTTTCAAAATTAAACACTTCAAATTATTAGTTAGGCTAATTGACTTACCTACGGGGGAATATTTTGACCCATTAGGCTATCTTATTTGTATGTGTTTTTCCCTTTAGTTGACTATTGAAAATCAATAATATCCTTTTTGGATCACTTTTCTTGCTTAATTTGGCATTTTTTCACTACCTTATAATAAGCCTATATTTGTTACATAAAATCAAACGGGTTTGCCGCCATAATACATCTCTATATGTGGTCTCTACAACAATTTTAACTCCGTCTTTTGAACACATCATTTAAACGACATCATTTCACACGAGTTCCACTTCATGAAGATCTGGATAATGCTTCCCTTTCACAGGTAAAATAATTTCATAGTTATGGGATGTGGTTTCATGAATTTCAAGTCTGCAACCTCCGACAAGTTTTCAACACTGATCATTGCTTTTCAAAATATTTATACAAAATGGTGTGGGTGTGTAAAATGAATAAACTCTTCTTCGACCAATTTCTCAGCAAACAGTCCAAAAGTTTGACTTGGAATGATTCTTGTATACCATTTGTTGGTAGACCTAGTCTCAAACCTTTAACAGGGAAATGAGTCTCATGACGAAGCTCCTCCCTCATCGAAGCAATAAATTATTTTTGCGATTTGCTCTATATTTCTGTATGATGTTTTTATTGGTGATTTTTTTTGCATACGTCTCCATAGTTGTCTATTGATGATGACATTTGACAACTGATTACCCTTTTTAAGTGCTCTAGTTAAATTAAGATAAAGAATTACTCGTGACGCGGTGACGGTGGTATAAATTTTCATCCAATCAAAAATGACATCATTAAGTAATTACTTTCTTTTATATCTATGACCAAAGTGGGAATTCAGACTAATGGCTTGGGCATCGACCATAGATGGAATTGGAATAAAAAATTAGAGGTGACAAAAGAGGTTTGCCTGAAAAGGTTTGTAACCCTCAAAAGACTTGCTTCTACAGACTAGGGAAACTCACCAACTATATTGGGAAGTTTTATAGATGCAATATAAGGCCAAAAATGGAGTATGAGATACTTGCTTATGGTCTTACAAATAAGAAAAACTTGTTTCAATTGGAAACAATCCAGGACGTAGTAATCTTTTAATGATTGTACCAGGAACCTTCCGCGTGCAGAGTGTCGAGGCAATGCGGCTTTACCACCGGGCTCCCTTTACTTATAAATTCTGGTTGTCGCTTGTCTTCTAACCGCAGACGTTTGGAAATATGTAATTGGCTCCTAAATACAGAACAATTTTCAAGAAAATGAATAAATACACAATTATTGCTCGTTTATAAAGATAACATATATCTAAACTACTTTAATAAGGGTTTTGCATGGCTGATTACCTTCTGTCGGGTCTTTGAAAATATAATAATGGTTTGCACCGGAGATTAGGTTTTTTTTTTTTTTTTCCTGGAAAGCAAGTTTTAACATTTGACCACTTCTGAATGTTTTTCTTTTTAATGGACACAAATAATTGGAAAGGGATATTTTAAAGAGATAACTATCCCCATGCCCCCCACATAAGTTTAATTAATAAAATTACCACTCTTACTTGGTCATACCGGCTCGCCATATTCTTTTTAAAGTTAGTATATTGTTTATTGATGCTAATCTGAAAATAAAACTATATAAATTTAGTATAGAAAACACGGCTTCTAGGCCACATCATTAATAAACACAATTTACCTCCTTTTCAATTGAATTCACATCATTTTGAATGAAAATTTCCGACATTTTTACAATTTCCCATCTTGAGCCTTAGGATCAAAACAGTTCTTGTGAAATAAGAAATTTTAATATGATTAAAAAAAAACAGCTTAATTCTCTTTCTGGCATTTGACCTGTTAACACCTATGCTGGGTTAAATTTTTGAAACCCGTTTTGGAAGTTTTTATAATCCAAATTTCAGTCATTGACCAGTTTCAAGCTATATTAACTGGATTTATTGTTTCACTATTATGTCAAGGCCGATGAAATTCACATGCCCTGAGTTCAGACTTCGTGCAGCTAGTAGAACAGTGAAGTGCAATCGATGTCAACAGTGGTTTCATCCAAAGTGTACAGGCATTTCTATTGAGGAGAGAAAACAATGTGGTGAGTGGTTATGTTTAAATTGCCAGTCCCCCATTCTTTGAATGATGACCCTGAACCACCTTTAACACCACTTTCTCCACCCCCTGGCTCTAAACCACGCTCTACGCCCAAGTCTGCCACAAAACCTACAACCCCAAAATCAGTTTTAAAAAATCAAGCTTCCCCAGTCCCCCTTTTTGTTGACTGTGTTAAACAAATCAAACAGCTGGCTGATTTCCGAGCTAAATACAATTCCCAGTTGGAGAAGAATTCAGAGCATGAAGTAGCCACAGAAGATTTGAAAAAAACAAGTTGACATTTTTCTCAATGACCAAAAAATACCACATTATATTGTGAAGCATTATCATCTTTTTCCGTTTTTTGAAATTCTATAGCAACTTTAATTGTATTATATCTTTCAGAAACTACTCTCCATGTCAATTCATTGTCATTTTTATTATCACTTTTAAAAGCATTACGCATTTCCCAATTTTTTAACTAATCTACCTTCTAACTCATTTCTAATAAATAAAGTAGGATTTAATATTGGTAGTATCCAAGATAAATATTTTATATCTACTTTAAAGTTTTGAGAACCCTTTTTATAATCATACTATTTTTTCTATTCCTTTTCAGCGCAATTTGGTGTGTAACACCTCTTAATACGCGATTAATGTCTTGACAAAATCCAAATAATCTCGATAATTGTAATTATATACTAACCATATGACTTTCTTTCGTTTTATTATATCTTTTTAATAGACCGCTATTAAATTTTATAGTTTTTCTTTGTTTTAATTGTTGGATTTTGACCCGCTTTTGCAATAGCTTTAAAAGTACTTACAAACTTACTATCTTGTTGTAAATGACCAATATTTGCGTGTTTTATCTTTATATCAAAACATGTTTGTGGCTACAAAACATATATGTATTTTCGATAGATTTTTAACGGTTGTTGATATAACAAGAAAATCAATAGATTTAATTGCTTCACCATTAATAATATATTCAGCATTTCTAAAAAAATCAAACCCATTATTTATTGTAGTAGTCCACTTATATTCGACTCATCATCTCGTATTATTTTTATTTTTGCATGAAAATAACTACCATAGGCAGCGCAATCGCACTGCCCAAGTAAATAAAGATGTTGGCACAATGTAATATTATTTTCTTTCCATACCAGGGCACTTAGTATAGAAGAAGTTGTCGTAGAGACTTCAAAAAGGGCTCATTCGATTGCACATTGGAGTGGCTAGTGCCCTTTTTGATAGTCAAAAGTGATTGGAGGGCAACTAGCCCCCCCCCACGCCCAACATTCACCCAAACACATCCAATTAAAATTTCGATATAGCCATTTTGTTCAGTGTAGTTAATTTCCAGTTAGAAAATATCTTTTTGAGGAGGACACTCTCCCACAGCCCTCAGGACAAAGGTTTTAATTTGAGCTCTGGGGACATATAAGAATGGTGTTGGAACAATGTATTATTTTTTAATTTTTTTCCTATAGAGCATGGTACTTCGTAGCGAAGAAGTTGTCGTAGAAACTTCGAAAGGGGCTCATTCAATTGGAAATTGAAGGGGCTTGTGCCCTTTTTAATAGTCGAAAGTGATTGTAAGGCAACTAACACTCCTTCCACTATAACCATTTCCCAAAAAACAACTAATCAACATTTTGATACATCAATTTTGATCAGTATAGCTGATTTCCAGATATAAATTATGTTTTGAGGAAGACACTCCCCCACAACCCTCAGACAAGGGTTGTAATTTATGCCACGGGGGTATATTAGTTTTTTTAGACGGTGTTGTCGTAGAAACTTCAAAAAAAGGCTCAATCGATTGGAAATTCAAACGGCTAGTGCCCTTTTTAATAGTTTACAGTGATTGGAGGGAAACTAACCCCCCTCTCACACCCACCTTTTCCCCAAACACATCTATTCGAAATTTTGAGATAACCATTTTATTCAACGTAGTTTTAAGTTCTGAAAAAAAATCTTTGAGGACGACAACCCACCCCCCTCTCCCCCTCAGGGCAAGGGTTGTAAGTTATGCCCTTGGGGCATATAATTTTTATAGGACGAGTGTCGTAGAAACTTCAAAAAGGGCTCATTTGATTGGAAATTGAAATGGCTAGTGCCCTTTTTAATAGTTGAAAAAGATTGGAGGGCAACTAACAACCCTTCTACGTCCACCATTTCCCAAAGCACATCCAATCAAAATTTTGAGATAGCCATTTTGTTCAGCGTAGTTCATTTCCAGATAGAAAATATGTTTTTGAGGGGGAAACTCCCCCAAAATTCTCAGGGCAAGTGATAAGTAATGCCTTGGGGGCGTAAAAAGTCTATACAGAAAGTTGATATAGAAATTTCAAAAAGGGCTCATTTGATTGGAAATTGGAATTTCCATTTTAATAGTAAAAAGTGAGTAGAGACTAATTAACCCCCCTCTTGCCCCCAGCATTGCCCCAAAATCATTCAATC